>NW_021634147.1:0-46251 GCF_004799145.2 Neltuma alba | reverse complement strand
AATCTAGAAGACGTTTAAACCAACTTGAACTTATTCTTTTTACATTAAAGGTCTAATCACCAGATATTTTGAAAAAGAAAAGCTTAATTAATTATTCCTTTAGCACAATCCAGCTAGCCAGGCCACCAGCCGTATATATAGTTCATCATCCTTAAAGCCAATTTCAATGTCTTTTTCTCTTTAAAGCATCAATGCTTGACATGAAAACCAAAATGATTAACCAGACAAACAAGTTGCATTTTTTTTTTCAATCATGATCCATCACCCATATCAAAGCACGCCATTAATTTAACAGCAAAAAAAATTCCTTTACAAATTAAAAGTTACATGATTCAATTTTACTTGTAATTTCATATGGTTCGGAGTCATTAAAAAGAAAGAAAGAAAGAAAGAAGAAAAAAGCAGGCTAACTTTAAACATCTATCATTGTCTTTGTATTTATATCATACATGATGTGTGTGTGAATAATATATACTATCATCACTAATGAATTAATGTAGCTTGTTTTTACATACCCCGTGATATATATTACTTTTATCACTTTCTCATGATCATGATCCGTTGAACTCTTCACACATTTTACTTTGTCGATCATGTGCTATCTGTCTTCTTTACCTTAATGTCTTGTTCCTTTCAATAGATTCATAATTAACGTACGTAACATGTCCATTGATAGTTCAATCTTATTGCACCGTCCATTTTAATTTTGTTGCTTTGTTGTTGCATCACGTTACCCAACTTGGCGTCAAACGGAGCACCCTTTTAACCTATTATCTAACAAACGACACAATATAATGCAACAATGAAATTTGTGAAGACTTTGTGCCAATTATGTTTTCCAAAAGAAAATTACTAAAAATTTCTGGGTTTGCTTTTTTTTTTTTTGGGTACACTTTGTGACAAATGAAAAGTTACGTTTCAATTTCATCGAAGCACGTTCAATGAGCACGCAATTTCCTTTGGTGGAATCATACAAAAGCATTATACACAAAACTCCAAATCATCTGTTAACTTATGTACTATTATGAATTATATATAGTGCTTTTTATTAATTTCTTTTGTTTGTTTTCTTTTCGTTAGAATGGTACAAAAGATTAGATTAGGTTAATTGATCGCAATCTATTGATAATAGATAGAAACAATAGAAAATGCCAAAAAAAAATTCTTGAATTTTAAAATTTTAAATCAGTCTTGTTTATTACACTTTAATAACAATTGACTATATTTAAAAAGTAAATGATAATATATATTTTAGTAATTCTTAATTTGATATTTTAAAATTCAAGAGGTATTTTTTGAAAATTTTTCCTTAAAACAATGTGAGTTTTATATATTCGTAGATAATTACGAATAAAGTACACAAAACATGCAACTTTTGTTTGGAAGTTTGAGACTTGCTGGTTACAAATCATCATCAGGCCAATATACAATCATTCATTAATTTTATTTAACTCTTAATGAATATATTTAAGGGCAAGCACACTTCCCCTAAAAGAAATCAAAATTAATTATATAGACTTGTGAAAAGATTAGGAAAGAGTTTTGGGAAAAAAAATTATAAGTTTGAAAGATTATTTGTATTGAAAATTACTCTCTTAAAAGAAAAATTCCTTAATATATGTAATGAATAAAAAAATTTAGAAAAAAATTATAATTTTAAAGATAAAATGAATTGTAATCTTATAACTAAAATAAGAGCTTTTATTAGTTTTTATATTTAGGAATGAATGGAGTAATTGTTTAAATTATTATTTGCATAAAAACTCTAAATATAATTTGAAAAATTAATACTGATGAAGAGTATGTGTAAGAGGAAAATCCTTCGAAAAAAGTTTTATCGAACTAGATTCATTGAACATGGCTACGAAATTCCGTTGCTGTCTTCTTAAGAGCCGCATATATATTTATATATAACCTTTAGAAACAATAGGGCTAGCTAGCTGGCTAATGACAAAACATTGTTTGAGAATTTCAGAAGTCCTGTCGGAAAATTTTCAATCACATGAATTGAAGTTAGGAGACCACGAGAAGACCTTAATTCCCAGCCATGAATTGATGTTGAGATTGTGTCAAGTGACTAATGACTTAATTTAATGTAATTTAATATATTGGCCATATCTATCTCCTTAGCAATTACAATTTAGTTTGTCTTTCAAAAGGCAAACGATGGGCCATTTGCATTTGCTAGAAAGAGCTCTTGTAATTTTTCTTGACGGCTAAATTTATTTTTTTAAAACAATATCACATGCATGCATTGATATATATACATATAAATCTATATATATGTGTGCGCGCGCGCATGTATGTATTATGTACGAGAGAGAAATCTCATTTTTCATAATTAATACAACATTTTAATCATAATGTATGTCCTTTTTCGCGTCATATATATTGTGAGTAATTTTTAATATAATTTTGTTATATGATAGATTTCATTAATATATCTATTTATTCATCTCAATGTTTATGTTTGTCTAGTCCTTTAGTTTTCCTCACATGACAAAGTTTTTTTTTTTTTTTTCATTTTGTTTGCTGTAGAGGTCTTAAAAGGATAATTGTCCATTTCATGAATATTGGAGTTTATTTCTGTTTACATTTAAGGTTTATATTTCTTTGGTTCGCCCTTTCCTTATAACAAAAAATATGTTTAGTTTTTTTTAAAAAAAAATAGTAATTGGAAACCGGCCAAGGTTGTTGAAGTGACAATATTTATTAAAAAAAATAGTAAAGTGCATTTATATTATTTCACAAGATTTAAAAATTTTAAAATAGTATAAGTAGTTTGATTTGAGATTTTGAAATTCACCCACATTTTTAGGATATTTTATTGTTTATCATTGAAGATGAACACTTATAATAAATCAAATTATAAAGACTGAATTCAAACAAAATAAACTGTAATGACCTAATTTAAAATTGAGGTAAAATATAAGAATTTGCAAGTTAATTTTTTTATTATTTATAAGTAATATAAATATATAATTATTGTCAATTTAATTTTAATCAGAATGTATTGATAAATTCTAACATATGATAATCTCACCCACACAAATAAACGATAAATTTTCAAATCTTCATATGCATATATATGCATATAATAGAATCCAACCTGGTGCTTATAATTGAAGTTGTTTTTATCCGCATAGCTAGGCTTTAGTATAAACCCCACTCATTTTTTGGGAGAGGCAAATTCCACATCTTCATCACTTGGTGGGAATATAATGGAACTATTCCTTATTAGAAAGACCCAAGACATTGCCCTATGAACCACAAAATATATAAAGGGGTGCTAATTAAACAATTTATCTTATTATTTATATAAATATGTACTGGTGAGAAGAAAGAAGTTAAAGTAGGGTTGTTATATGTTAAATGGGAAAAACAGGTGATGTAAAACATAGGGGATAAGTGAGAGTGATATACTATACTCACTATTGATCCTAAATATAAGAGTTAGTTAAAAATTATAAATATAATACCTCAATTTATCTTGTTTGTCAAATTTATAATGTATTTTTAAAAATATTCCTATTGATTGTGAGATAATTCCATCCAAGTGTAATTTCATTGTACATGATTGAATAAGGATAATTTAGAGAACTCAACACATATTTGTTATACAAAAATAACTTAATTAATTTCTTAAATTAGTTATCTAATTCTTACCTCTAGGACCGGAGGTAGTATTATGAAATACAAATAACAATAACAACAATAATAACAATAATAATAATAATGAAGTGTGTGGTTTATATCACAGCGGCTGGTGTTTTTGACCAATTTCCTATTCATTTGGTTGCCTAAAAATCAAAGCTGGCTACCAGCTGTCCCTCTTCCCCTATATCATCCCCACTTCCATTTGCTTTCTCTCTATTTCGGTTTTCCTTTCTTCAGTATTATGATTTTTGGCAACACAACAAATCATGGTGATATCCAACTTTCCCTAAGCTTCTTATAGCTCTACCTATTTTTTGTATCCTTCCCTTCTAAAGTCCTTAATACATTGCATTAGGCTAAATTATATGTGATCCTCTAAGTTTTAGATCATGTACATATAATTTTTATGACCTTAAAAACTTTATAATGAACTCCCTAAACTCTTATATTTGCATAGCTAACTCTCGTCCGATTAGTTCTCTGCATCTCTTATTCTCTCATACCAAAGTTTAAGGGGTTAAACACAAATAAAATTAAATAAATAAGATATATACTATGATCGGTCCTTAATATAAACACTAGATAACTAATTTACGGATATTAAAAAATTAGTTGAGTTGATCATCTGTAATAAAAAGATATAATTTTTCGTAAAATGTTTTTGTTAATAATGTATATTAGAACTACTTTTTGATAGAAAACGTAATCACTATAGGGATTATTTGAGAACAAAATAGATAAATATTAGAGACAAAATATATTGAGATCTTATATTAAGAATTAAATTAAATATTTAACTAGCTCATATATTAAAAATCGAAAGTAGTAATTAATAGTTGCAGGTTATTTATATAGATTTAAAAGCTTGTGAAAGTTTATTATTAAGTTTTGGAAGTTATGAAAGTTTTTTTTTTTGGTATAAAAAGTTATGAAAGTTTTTTCTAAACGAGTCAAAATTGAAAAAAGTTTTGTCTGATTTAGTCACTGTTTGGATTTGCTTATTTAAGTACTAACATGTTTTATATAGATTGAGATTAAATTCTCTTCACATACTTATATCGTGTTCTGTAAATCATGATAAAAAATATATTTATAAATCATCCTAAATAAGTCTTATTACTACAAAGTGAAGTGTAGAACACTTAAATTGTGGTGACTGGATGGAGAACATTCGTTAATTGATCGTTACGGTCCTTGCCAGTTGCATCCTCGCAAGAGTTGAATGAAACTCGATTGCGACGGTACAGTTCAGCGCCACTCATTCTTTACGGGTTCCATTGTGGTACCCTTCCTCAAATTTAGAACCAATTATATTCAATTCCCAGGATCGATCTCTCTCTCTCTCTCTCTTCCCCCCCCCCCCAAATATATAATTCAAATCCATTCTCGTACCCTTTTAATTAGAGGCTATTTGGGATGCATTTGCTGTATCATTTGAATTGATAAAAGTGTTAATCTACTTAACCCTGCCACTAATGACAGTACCAACTAATAACACTTCCCATGATCGTTATTATGAGTTATGACGAAATTAATGCTATTATATTGTTTCTGTCCAAGACACAATCTTTGTACCCATATCTTTATTTTCCTATTTTTACCCGCACACACACATGTTCGTGTTTCTGCCCCATCGATTAGGTAGATCGATATAAAGAAGGGGTGTGTGCGAGAGAAGCCCCATATACTATCATCATAAAGTCAAAAACAAATCAATTGAAGTAAATTTAAACCTTCCATAATCAAACCAAGACTTGGAGCTAAATTAAAATTTAATTTAAACCTTCCATAGAAAAAGGAAAAGGAGAACCCACCATTCCATCATGATATTTAGAAGAGATGTGAATCGTGAAGTGAAGCTTCTATCCCTCTTTGCCTCTCATGCTTTGTTTCTCTTTTTCTTTTTGTGATATGAATTATAAGATCCACCCACTCAACCTAAGAAAACGCGTCTTCTTTTTTAGGTTATTTACGTTGCTTCTTTTGGCCTTTCTTTGTTCCCTCTCCCCTGTATAAGTACTCCCCTTTGCTTCCGCTGCTCTACCCCCTCACCTTCACTCTCACTCTCTCCAATTGGCCAAATTCAAACCTTGCTCTGTTTCTCTCTCTCTAAAATGGCTCTCTCTGTTTCATCACTCTGCTTCTTCTTCTTCTTCTTCTTCTTTACCTCTGCTTCGCTTGGCCTCTCAGCCAGACCCACCAGTAACAGTTCCAACACTCACTCTCTTTCTTTGTCCTTCCCTCTTACTTCAGTTCCCCTCTCCACCAACGTCTCTGACAGGCTTTTCTCTGCTTCTGTCCTTGCAAATGCCCGGCCAAACCCAAAACCCCCGGCGGCTTCGCCTTATAACGTCAAGTCGTCGTTCAAGTACTCCATGGCTCTGATCGTCAATCTTCCCATAGGGACTCCTCCGCAGGCTCAGGAAATGGTTCTGGACACCGGAAGCCAACTCTCTTGGATTCAGTGTCACAAGAAGACGCCGGCGAAGCCTCCTCCGGCGTCCTCCTTCGACCCTTCTCTCTCATCCACTTTCTCTGTCCTCCCCTGTAACCACCCTCTGTGTAAACCCAGAGTTCCAGATTTTACCCTCCCCACCTCTTGCGACCAGAACCGCCTCTGCCACTACTCGTACTTTTACGCCGACGGCACCTACGCCGAGGGCAATCTCGTCAGAGAGAAATTCACCTTCACGCCTTCCTCTGTCAGCACCCCTCCTCTCATCCTCGGTTGCGCCACCGAGAGCAGCGACTCCAAGGGTATTTTGGGAATGAACCTCGGCCGGCTCTCCTTCGCTTCCCAGGCCAAAGTCACCAAGTTCTCCTACTGCGTGCCGACCAGACAGACCCGACCCGGATCTCTCCCGACCGGGTCCTTCATCCTCGGAAACAACCCGAGTTCTGCCGGCTTCAAATACGTGCCCCTCTTGACCTTCCGTGAAAGTCAACGCATGCCGAACCTGGACCCCTTGGCCTTCACCCTGCCAATGCAGGGCATTCGAATTGGAGCAAAAAGGCTGAACATCCTTCCCGCTGTTTTCCGTCCGAACGCAGGCGGATCGGGTCAGACCATGATCGACTCGGGATCCGAGTTCACCTACCTGGTGGACGAGGCCTACAACAGAGTGCGGGAAGAAGTAGTGAGGCTCGCTGGTCCCAGGTTGAAGAAGGGCTACGTGTACGGCGGAGTTTCCGACATGTGCTTCGACGGCGAGGCGATGGAGATCGGACGGTTGATAGGTGACATGGCGTTCGAGTTCGGGCAAGGCGTGGAGATAGTGATCCCGAAAGAGCAGATTCTCGCTGACGTGGGCGGTGGGGTCAAGTGCGTCGGCATCGGACGATCAGACAGACTCGGTGCAGCCAGCAACATTATAGGGAACTTCCATCAGCAAAATCTATGGGTAGAATTCGATCTGGCAAATCGCAGAGTGGGGTTCGGTAAGGCCGACTGTAGCAGAGCAGCCAAGTAGAGCCCCAAACAAAATATCGTCGTGTATAACCCGTATAGAGTACAACTACAAACCATAATCCAGGTGTCACCATAGGAGTGATTACCGTACACGTGTCCGATAGATCTAGCACGGTCAGGATCAGACGGTGGACGAGTGAGGGGCAAAAGAGGCATAGGCGATGCGAAGAGTAAACGTCAATCGTTTTGGATGTGGGGCTTGATGTTTAGGTCTACTTCCAATGTTTTAAAAAAGAGAGAAAAAAGGGGTATGCATGGAAGGTGGTAATAATCATGTACACTATCGATGGGAGTGAGAGTGATGTATATATGAGGACTTAAAGTAAATATGATAATTATATATGTTCATGAATCTCTTTCTGGGAGTCATTTTCTTAGCATAATTATGCAGCTACGTCAAAATTTCATTTTACCCTTTTATTTTGCTCTTTCTCCTAATTTTTATCTTTTTTAGAATTTCATGATGTCTTTCGTCCCCCACAGCCCACACCACACAAAAAAGTTACGCCGACTCTGCTTTTGATCAACGTTAAAATTTTTAAAAGTGTTCTTATTATGGCAAATTTTGGACTTATTTACCTCTTCCTCCTCACAGCCAATGTATATCTCAATATTTTTTAAAATGACAAGTTACCTCTTTATATGGGCATTTGCCTACTTTCATTTGAACTCTCCATATTCTCAAGCATAGCTTTTCTTTTTAAAATAAAAAGTCAGACAAGATTATAAATAACATTAAACTCGTGAACTCCTACCTAATTACAAAGCTATTAAGCAAGCATAGCTTTTCCTAAAAACAAAATAGGGTAAATATGTAATTTTATCTCTAATTTAATTTTTTTAATTCAATTCTGATCTTTTACAAATGCCACCCGCGCTCTTTTTCTGAGGTAAAATTACAAAAAGAAATGTTAGGAATAAAATTCCACCTCAAAAATATGATCAGGGATAAAATTGTACATTTACTAAAAAAACTATTAATTTAATCTCTCTCTTTTATTGCATAACAAATTTCTAAAATGTTAACATACTTGTGTTTTAATAAACTATATATACCTGTATTTATGAGCAAAAATAAATTTTCATGTGTACTTGTCAAGAAATTAATGATTATATTAACGAATTATCATGTTTCAAATCTTTATTTATCTGCCATGGCTTATGATCCACAGCTTCATTTATATTAAATTTTGAAAATGACATTCATTGTAATATTTATGACATAAAAAGCATTTATTATTGGTGCAAGAGATGCTTTCCAGCCTTCTCTTGCGACTTTTGAATGACAATTATTTATCATTAAACCAGAGAATATATTATTTATTAAGGCATCCATTGCATGCATTGGCCCTAACAATCGTCTCATGAGTAAGAATAAGTGCTCTCAAAGGGAATGTGATTAGATTTTAATTCTTAACAACCCTACATTTTGGATTTATTTGGAAAACAAAGCAAAAGTGGAAGAATCTAAGCTTTAAACATTTCATACCAGCTACCTCTCTGGTCCTTGACGTGGAACTTAATTTTAGAATTGATGTTGATCTCATATATACAACCCATATCATAAGTTTATCAATTTTTTTAAATTAATTTCATTGATATTTCTTTAACAATAATCATGTGGGAGAAGAAAGGAAAGAATCAAGAAAAATGATTATGATACTTTAAAAAAAAAAAATACTCATCCAGTCCTAAATATACGACCCTTATACTAGTGAGTATAAGGGTCTTACATTTAGGACCGGAAGAGTATCATATTAACTAATTTAACTAATATTCTTAATATATTTAAATTAGTTAATTAGGTCTTACATTAAAAGTCAGAGTATCATGTTTATATTTATTCTTTTTTTTTCCTCAATAAAACCACATAGCCAAGGCTTGCATAATTCAAAATTATAAATAATACACCTTGGCTTGCTTGATGTGAGGGTGAAGATGAGCTAAGGTGAGGATCAAGTTACAAATTTAAATTTTGAAAAACTGAAATGAATAAATAAAAAAATAAAAAGTACTTTTTTATGTGTAGAGAATGGATCCTTAAAAAAAAAAAAGGAGTCTTAATTAAAAAAGAAAGGAAGTCAATGACCTTATAACCCAGTGATATGAATATTTCTTTGAGCAAGAGATTAAGGCTTGCATCTCTCTTATAAGTTCAGATCATTAGCATTTGTTTTTCTAATTTAAAAAAATATTCTAATTCTAAATATAAAATTTATAGTTAAAAAAAAAAAAAGAAATAGTGGTTAAGCGAGAGGAAAGATGGGATGGAAGGAGGTGAGGGCCGCCCAAAACACGAAAGGGTTCCCGCATAATTCCCGTTTCCGACACTTATCTCACGTTCCTCACACCTTGTGCGTCGTTTCGTCTCTCTCACGGTTCAATTACCCCGGAACCCGATTCAAGAATTAGAAACCTTTTGCCCTTTTCCCCTTCCACGTGGCACCCTTTGCTTCCCTACTTCTCTTTTATTTCTTTTTTCCTGCTAAAACATACTCCCTCCGTTCCTTATTATAAGAGACATTTGATCCTTATGGCATGTTCCAATATATAAGAGACACTTAAAAGTTGTTTTTACTTTTTTGTGTTGATTTCCTATTTTACCCATATTTATTATCTCTAACTCACACTCTCTCTCCTTCCCACTTCTCTTTCTTTTAATAATTTAATTGTTCTCTCTTATGCTCTCTCTCCTTATTAATGAGGGCATTTTTGGAAAAAAATTATACTTTTTACACATTAATTGTTCTTAACTAATTTTAACTATTTTTTTGATCAACGTACTTCGGTTATTTGTCTCTTATAATAAGGAACAGAGGGAGTATTTTATTTCTTTTAATAAAACCATCACGTATCAGAAAATTCCCCGGGAAAATCAGACAAAAGCGCTCGTTAAAAACTTTATAGGTTAAATGAACCTAAATTAGAATATTAATATTCGGTTGGTATATTAAAATTTCGACAATTTAATCTGAACTCAAGTTAAAGCAAATTTTAAATAGAAGCAACCCTCTCAAGAAGCCAAAAAAAAAAAACTCCCAAAAATATTTTCTGTATTTATCTTTATATTTATCATGGTTCAAATCGACATTAGGTATTCAAATAGTGATGATCATTTCAGCTAAAATCAACGGAAATTGATCCAGACTTTCTCCATATTAATACTACCTCCGGTCCTAATTATAAGACCCAGTTGACTAATTTGAGGAGATTAAGGAAGTAAGTTAAATTAGTTATTTGTAACAAATAAGTGTTGTCATTCCTAAAATATCCTTGCTAATTAAGTGTGTTAGTTAGAACTATCATTATTAGAAGAACTATCTTGGGAAAAAAATGCATAAATATGAGAGGCAAAATGAATTGGGGTATTATAATTAGGACTAAACTAAAAGTCAAATGGGGTTTTATATTAAGGACCGGAGGTAGTATTATTATTGTTGTTGTGATTATCCCCCGATTATTTTATCTATGTTTTAAGTTTTTATTTACTACCAGTATTATTTGTGTATCTTTATCTAGGTTCTTTGCATGCAAGCAAACTTTTTCGAGCTAAAATTCGAGAACATTTTACTTTTGCTTCGCCAGCTCTTTTATTCATTGTCAGTCATTTACTTTTTTTTTTTTTTTTCACGTGGAGCACTTCCACTTTATTTATAAGACATTTTTATATATTTTACACATATTAAAAAATTTAAATTATATTAATTTTTCATTAAAATATAATAAAATTTTCAATTTTATTCATCTTTGATATATACACTTTTTTTGTAAAAAATAACCATCCATATTATAATAAATAAAGATTAAAATAATATATTTATGTTAAAAATTTAACTCTTGTTAAATAAGGAGTTATAAATTAACTCCTTACTAACTAAATCAACTCTTATTTATAATAAAAATTATATTATTTTTTATTTTGATTATAAGATTTTATTTACATACTATAAATAAAATTTTATAACAGAAGAAAGGTAGGATTTGACTTATGCTATAATTATGAGCCATGAATAGAATGGTGACAGGGCTCGTGAAATGGTACCGAAGGTTGTCTCTGTTCTTTCTTCTTTCCGACCTTTCGTGTCCCCGAATTAATGCCTTCCTTTTTCTTTGGCCACTCCGCAATACTCCATAAACAATTTAATAAAAGACACTAAACTAATTTATAATCTACAACTTTTTATGTGTGTCGATGTCTAAAATTATGATTAATTTGTAGATCAAAGTTCATTTTAAATATTAAATTTCTATTAAACTATATTATTAACGAATTATTAGATGTGTTGGTCTCATTGTACAAACTTTGCTTAACGTATAAGCTGCTCACCTAGGTAGCCAAAAAAGAAGTCGCTCACTGAATGTGCTGATTAAAATAAAACATAAGCTATTTATCTTTAAGTTTATTAGTTTACTTTTTTTTTTTTTAATTTCACACATGAAAAAGTGTTAAAATACTCCTCCGGTCCTTATTATAAGACCCAATTTGACTTTTTATTTGGTCCTAATTATAAGACCCAATCCATTTTCTCTTTTATATTTATGTATTTTTTTCCAAGATAATCTTTCTAATAATGATAGTTTTAGCCAATATACTTAATTAGCAAGGATATTTTAGGAATGACAACACTTATTTATTATAAATAACCAACTTAACTTACTTCCTTAATCTCCTCAAATAAGTCAATTGGGTCTTATAATTAGGACCGGAAGACTATTACTTAATTAAATGATTAAAAAGTTGAAGAATTTGAACGGTGGGGCTCACAGGAAAGCCGGCAGTTGGAGACCGTGCGTGTGGTCACAGGGGGTGAGACCGGAGCGCCAAATAGTCAACTACGTTTAATATGCTGAGTTCAATTATAAAATTTTTAAATGAAGATATTAGTACACAATAAAACTAAATACGCATAAATTGTCCATTAATTATCAGCTAAATTCTTACCAACTACTAGTACTCCTCTGGTCCTATTTATAGAATAAAGAAAGAAGATTTTTTTTTGTTCTATTTATAAGTCATTTTATTAAATTTTTACCATTAATGTATTATATTGTCCTTCATTTATTACAATGTAGACAGTTATTTTTTTTTGAAAGGTGTATATATTAAATATGAGTAAAGTTGAAAAGTTTCCATATTTTAATGAAGAGTTAATACAGTTTAAGGTTTTTCTTGGTCTGTGTGAAACATATTGGAAGTACCTTATAAATAGGACCAGATGAGTGTTAACTTTTATTAATTATTAGTATTATGGTTTTAAAAATAAATGAATAAACTCCATGAAATAAGAAATATAGATAGACACAAGGTATTATTACCTGACATAATTTATTAATTAGATATAAGAGCAAGCTTTGAAATAAAAATATCTGGAGAGTGGGGAAGAGGGGGAGGAATTGAAATGGGAAGTGGAAGCCACAAAAGTAAGGTGGGACACAATGGGGGAGAAGAGGCGGAGAGAAACCCACTTGGAGATCATGTATAGGGTACCTCTGCCTTGCCTGCATAATTTGAATTCAATTGCCCCGTGCTTCTCAGTACCAAATAGTCAGCCACATTTAATATGCCCAAAAAACATGAATAATCAAGTCATCAAAAACACAAATCTTAAATCGGATCAGCTGGTTATTTGAATACTTAGTAATAATATTTAGAAAAAATGTAGATACCGGATAATAATATAAAAATATTATGACAATAAATATAGTTGAAAATTGACTGAATATAATAGATATTACAGATTCAAATTATTTACTGAAATACAAGTTAATCGTACATGAGAAAGCTGAGTTCATCATGAAAACTGAAAAGTGCTGTCATATTTTTGATAGAAAACATGAAAAGTACTAACAAATATTTTGAAAATGTGATTGAAATCTCTTGTAAATAGAATTAAATCAACAGTCCACAACTTATTTTATGAAAAAGAAAGGAGCGAGTGAATAAAGAGTACTACCTCACCAAATTTTGTATCATAAAATATTTTTTTAATAAATGTTTCTGAATTAATGTTTGTACTTTGTACTTTATCTTGTGTTATTTAATTTTTATTAATCGCTAATTCCAATTTAATGAAAGATATAATTAGAATAATGTAATTATTATTATTAATGTGGAATACATAATCAATTACTCTTTTTCTGATTGGTGTTCTATTATATACAAATATGGACGTAGATTGTGAATGATCCTAGCCTCAGGTGCCATATATTCCAATTGACCTGCCAGGAAATGATATATTACTTCTCTTCTCGTTATACAATTAGTTGATTAATTTCTAAGGAACAAAAAACCAGATCAGATATTAAACTGATTGAGGTAGTGGTTTAAGGGTTAGTTGGTCGGACCGGGTCAACTTGAGGTCCAACCGGTCATATTAAAATGATATAATTTAATTAAAAATAACAAAATATAATAACATTAACAATAATTAATAACAAAACATAAGAAAATATGACATTAATTTGATTGTAACAATAACAAAGTATAACAATATTGAGAATTTTGATCTTTATGATTCATTATTAATTAAACTTAATAATTATTGATATCAAAATTATCATTAAAATTTGTTTAAATCTATAGGGGTTGATATATTAGGAGATGCATGAGAAAAAATAAAACTAATAACAACTTAATCATTCAAACCGGTTTATTACCAGTTCACATCGGTTTTCACCGGTTCACACTGGTTTGACGGGTTCTCTATCAGTTTAACTCCTTCCTGGTTTAATATCCAAATTGAACATGTCCACTGACTAGTTCACCGGTTTGTTGGTTGAATCTGTTGATCCGAACCGGTTTTTTGTTCACTGTTAATTTCAACAGAACAACAAAAATTATTTAAGTTAGTTATTTGTAATAAATAGGTATTATTTTTTTAAAATACTTTTGCTAATATGTGTATTAGCCAAGATTATCATTTGACAAAATATTTAACATATGCAAGTATGCAACTACTATAAGGATCATATTAAAAAAAAAAAGGATCAATATAAAAGACAAAGTAGGTTAAGATATCATATTTAAGATCAAATTAAATATCAAACAAACTCTTATATTAAAAACTAGATATAATAATTAGACAGTTGATTTGGATTTTAAATGTGCAATTTTAATTCATTTTATCTATAATTAATTTATAAAACTTATAAAGTGATATGCTACAATATCATATTCTATAGGAATATTTTAGAGCGATAACACCATATTTATTGGAATTAAGTAATACTCATGTTACTATAATGTATTTGGGAGATGCGATGATATAAATTGGAAAGTCGGAAGGGGGAGGTTCGATGTGGGGATGGCAGGGACGTTGGGGCGGTCTCAAAATGCCGTGACAATAGGAGCCAGCTGGCGACACTGCACAAAGCGTGCGCCACATTTCACTTTCACCTTTTTTTTCCCGGGTAAATGAAAAAGGAAGCTTTAACTTAAGAAAGAAAATTTCTTGACCAAAAAAAAAATTTAAGAAAGAAAATTTCCCATATGGTTATATATAAAATTTTCATATTCTTAAAAAAATTATTCTCTAGTAAATTTTATTATTGAATTGTTAAATATTTATAACTAGGCAGTAAAAACTGACTTGCAACGTTTTTTATTTATGAATGGTAAAACTTGTTATATGATATCTTATTTTACGTGTTTGTTTAAAATCTTATAAATAAGAAATTATAGTATTTATACATTAATAACGATAGAGTTCTATTAAATTTTATATAAAAACCGAGACCACGACAATAGTTCAATAATCAACAACTTTAAATTATCACTAACAAACTGTTGTTGAGATGATAGGCAATCTTATCTTTATAAAAAAGGCAACACAAAAACAACTAATTTCACTGAGACAATGAGACCATTTCACAAAAGCTTAATTAATTTTGAATTAGTCCCTAAGGACTTAAAACATATATCTTCTTGATTTTTCCTAGTTGAAGGCATTTGAAGAGTTGTCCAACATTAAATGTAAACAAGTCTTACAATAAAAATTTGAATTCTAAATTGTCCCCTTATGGGATTTAGCCCTTTTCGTCAAATTTAACTGAGTTGGCATGGAAATGGATTATAAATGTTGGATAAAAGGAGGTTTGGGAGGCTGTGAGATTTTGTGGCTGGGCATCGCTATCAACCCTTTCTCGAGAAACCTAATCAAGCCAGCCGTGTCCTTCCAATCTTCCATCCCATTCACAGCTCACCTCTTTCACTTTCACTCCCCCAAACCCTAATCCTCTCATTTCCCAGTCAATTCCTATAAAATAGACTTGTGTCTTCTATTATTATACAATTTTCTGCATTTCATCACCGGCCGTCTTCTTTGAAAAAATTTCCTGTATTCTTCTTCGCACGCAAATCTATGAAAAGCCTGCGTTTGAATCAGCACAAAATTCTTCTACCTTCTCCCTCTCACCCTAATCATTGTTTTTGCTCAAAATTATCCATTCTTACTAACTACAAGTAAGATTTTTGGGGTGACCATCATGGAGGCTGCATGAGCAAACTCCTTGTCATGATATCATTTCCCATTCTTAATATAAGACCTAGTTAACTAATTTGAGTAAATTAAAAAAATAGTTAACTTGATTATATGTAATACATATATATTATCTTTTTAAAAATATCTTTACTAATCAAGTGTATTGGGTAAAACTACTATTATTATAAGGACTGTTTTTTTAAAAAATAATAAACATGAGAGACAAAATGAACTGAGATATTATATTTAGAATTAAAATAAAAATTAAATAAAGTTTTATGTTAAGGGCTAGAGGTAGTAGCTATGAATAGTTTTGTTGGTATAGAATTTATGCCTAGTTTACATTACATTAACATATTCAAAATAATAAAATAACATATACTTCTCTTATAAGACCCTATGCTAATTTTGTATTGATTAATAAAATTAGAAAATTTTAATATTTATAAAATAATTGTATTATTTTTCTTAAAACATTTTCTTGGAAAAACTATTTCGTAGTGTCTATAATTTTTCTCAATTTTTAATTTGGTATGTATATATTTTTCTCTTTCAATTAAATACTGCAATCTTTGCTCTGTTAGTACTCTTAGCTTTTGTGTTGGGACTACCAGTACTGACCGTAAAATTAGAGTGTTTACTTAAGAGAAAAACCATAGAAAATGCTGTAAATTTGGAGGAGTGGATGAATTGGAGTGATGCATTTAACACTAAAACAAATGTCTCAATCAGTCTTATACTTGAAATCAATGGAGTGATATTGATGACAGTTTTGAATGAATAATAGAAACATTGTGAGGTTAATAGGGTGGGGGTGCCCCATGGGGGAAGAGAGTAGGTGGGATTTACAGAGGGGGAAGGGTCCCCCCAACCTTAATTGACTTTTTCTCTGGTTTATTTATTAACTTCACTCTCTTGTATTGTTGCCACTTGCCAGCCTCTCTCTCTCCTGATATTTCTCATTCCCTCATTATGGGTCCTTTGTATTCTTATGCCCACTCTTTTAGACTTTATGTATTTGTAGCTGTCACTGAGCTTGCCCCTCCTCTGGGATTGCCATTCTCAAAAGCCCCAAAAATTTAAAAAGAATAGTTCTTGCTTTATTTGGCTGCCCCAAGCCCTCCCTTTCCGCCAAAAAGGAAAAGAAGAAGAGGATTATCAAAAGATATCTACATTATTATTATTATTATTATTATTATTATTATTATTATTATAAATTTATGAAGTTGAAAATTGCTCAGGCAAATATATATACATGTCTGTGAATCGCATCAGATATGTGGTGCCAGGAGCATTTAGTGTGAATGACAAATTAGGGGCCACTTTCTTTATTATGTTCAACCTCCTATATTTATACACTTGTCAGAATGTTCTCCACTATTACAGTGTACGAGTACTCTTCAAATTTAAATGTTACCCCAGTTACATTTGTACGTGAAAAAATTGAGTTAATTCACGATTTTGAACGTCAAATAAATGAATGTTGAAATTGTCAGAGGGCAAGTGGGCCAGCATGACAAGACAATTATCTACCACCCAGTATTGGGCCTATTGATTCTGATTCAGCCCAAATCCATTGGGCTATCAGCATCAGCCCACAAAATTGGAGCATCTTGGGGGGCCACTGATAAAATCAACAGGACGTTTGGCATTCTTTTCTTGCATATTGAAATGAAATTGAAACTGCATCATATTCGGTTTGCTCTTAATCTTGAAAAAGAGTTAGGAGTAATTAAGAATGGTAGCTGGAATCTCTTAATGGGGAGTTACAGTATGGAGATTATGGAAGTGGAGGAATGAAACGATGTTCAATGCTGATTTCATAAAACCTGAAGAACAAGCGTTAAGTATTCAGCATACTTGGAAGGGGTTTTTGTTCAGGTTTCCTGATGAAAACTGTCTCAGTAATATATTAATACTCCTAAGGCAGTTTTTGGGAATCCACTACCTATTAATTGGTTAAACTGAATGTGGATGGAGCTGTGTCTTCTGACACAAATAGAGCAGACTGGGGTGGTGTTTTGAGAGACCATCTATGGATATGGATAGCTGTGTCTTCTTGTTAGCTGTGAACTGAGTCTGGGGCTAAATGAGAGGGAAAAAGTCCAAAAAAAAAAAAAAGGTTAGACGGCAAGGGAAAAAACACAGGACAGATCACCGAATACTACCTCTAATCCTTAGAAAAAATTAGGAAAACCAAAATTATTTCAAAATATTTTTATTTATTATTTTTTTAATCTGATTTGCCTAACTTATAAATTGCTATGTAATTTAATGATATAAATAAATATTTGATAAATATCATATAACATATGTTATAATTATGTAATTTTTTAGCTTTCTTAATTTTTTTCAAATTAATCAAGTTCTATATTGAAGACTAGATAAAATACTCAATTAAGGACCTAAGAGGACCCAAGATACTAGACGAAGCATCCAGCCCAATTCTGCATATCAGTGAGCAATTAGGTATTTCGGTATTTGCCATCAGAGGCCTTCTTGTCCAATTAGCTTGGGCAGGGGTGTCTTGGCTTTTTGGAGCTCTTTAGTAAGCCAGCATAATTTAATTTTTGTACAGCGCGGGGAAAATATTTATTTTTCACATGCGTTTCTTATCTTAAAATATTTCATGATTTATCTAACATCATAAAATATTTCATGACACAATTTTACTCTAAAGTATTAATTTTTTTTTTAAAAAGGCAAGTGTGCTCTTAAAATATTTTTTAAAAAATAATTTTAACTTTATTGTTAACTTCTCAAAGAGTACGTTAAGTGTATGTTTGGTTACGCTTTTCATGGATGAAAAGCAGCTTAAATTGGATAAAAGCCTAATTAAAAATTTGGATGCTGTTTGGATGGGTGATTGGGTAATTCGGTTTTTGTATGAAAAGTTACAATAAGCTATAAGCTAAAATTAACACCTTATGACTTATAGTTTTTGAAATATGGAGAGAGAAAAAGTTAAGAAATTTATTACATCTTTTAGTTCTTATTATAAGCATCAAATAACTAATTTGTAGATAACAAAAAATTAGTTAAAATTAGGAAAAATTGCAAATAAAGACCCCCAATATATAAAATGGCGATCAGAGACTCTGAATTTGAGAAATTACTCACAAGGACCCGGTCCTAATTTGCAATTATGAAATCATGGCTAAATTACCAAAACACCCCTCTTTATTTTTTTTTTTCAAAAAAGAACACCACTGCCTCGCCAGAATCCGGCGCCGGAGCTCCGCCACCTCGACTGCCAGCAACCGGAGCTTCGATGCCGGCGGTCGGATTCTGGCCATTGCTGGCGGCCTTCCTTTGTTTTTTTTTTTTGAAACTGTTTTTTTTTTTAAATTGGGGGGAAGTGAGGTTGGGGGGATTTGATTCCCCAACCTAATGCTTTCCAAAATTAGGAATGACCATTGAGCCAACAAATTTTTGTTAACATTATAATACAAAAAAAAAAAGTTAACTCATTTACTCTTGTTCCAGGTGATAACAATAATACATTTGAAAATAACAACTTCTGATTGTAAAATAACAAGTCTGGGATTAAAATTTAACAACACATTTTTTTTATAACAATACACTCTGTTGCAGATGATAACAACAATACATTTGAAAATAACAAGTTCTGATTATAAAATAACAAGTCTAGGATTAAAATTTAACAACACGTTTTTTTTTATAGCAACACACTCTGTTTTAGGTGATAACAACAATACATTTGGAAATAACAGGTTCTGATTATAAAATAACAAGTCTGAAATTAAAATTTAACAACACGTTTTTTTATAACAACACACTCTGTTGCAGGTGATAACAACAATACATTTGAAAATAACAAGTTCTGATTATAAAATAACAAGTCTGGGATTAAAATTTAACAACACGTTTTTTTATAACAACACACTCTGTTTTAGGTGATAACAACAATACATTTAGAAATAACAAGTTCTGATTATAAAATAACAAGTCTGGAATTAAAATTTAACAACACGTTTTTTTAAAAAATTATTTATATTATGATTTTGGAAAATAAATTATTTATAACTTATAAAAATATTTTTAATATATTTATTTTTTCTAAAAAATACTTTTTAATCTATATATCTATACAACTCATTATAAATCAAACTACTTCTTATAAATTATAAAGCATTTATAATTAAGTATTTTTAATCTATAAATCATAGTATAAATTTTTATATTATTTCATTCTTTAAATATTAAAATTTATTATTAAGTATTTAAATATTATAGTATAATTTATTATTTCATTCTTTAAATATTAAAAATAGTTTTTATATTTAAAGAATAAAATAGTATTTTTAATTATAAATTAGAGATAAATTTCATTTATAAGTTTAAGCAATCAAAAAGTATTTTTAATCTACAATAAATTGTACTATTTATAATTTATAAGAAGTAGTTTGATTTATAATGAGTTGTATAGATATATAGATTAAAAATTTTTTAAAAAAAATTAAAAAAGTGTGTTGTCATTTTCCCTAAATTTTATTTATAAATTTGAACAATAAAAAAGTATTTTTAATCTTTAATAAATTACACTTTAAGTTCTGATTATAAATTGGAGATAAAAATTATTTTTTTAGCAAATTAAATAGATTTAAAATACTTTTTATAAGTTATAAATAATTTATTTTTCAAAAGTATAAAATAATTAATTGTTATAAAAAAATGTGTTGTTAAATTTTAATTTCAGATTTCTTATTTTATAATCAGAACTTGTTATTTTCAAATGTATTGTTGTTATCACTTGGAATAAAATGTGTTGTTATATAAAAAAAAGGTGCTGTTAAATTTTAATTCCAGACTTGTTATTTTATAATCAGAACCTGTTATTTCCAAATGTATTGTTGTTATCACCTGAAACAGAGTGTGTTGTTATAAAAAAAACGTGTTGTTAAATTTTAATCCTAGACTTGTTATTTTATAATCAGAACTTGTTATTTTCAAATGTATTGTTGTTATCATCTGCAACAGAGTGTGTTGTTATAAAAAAAACGTGTTGTTAAATTTTAATTCCAGACTTGTTATTTTATAATCAGAACCTGTTATTTCCAAATGTATTGTTGTTATCACCTGAAACAGAGTGTGTTGTTATAAAAAAAACGTGTTGTTAAATTTTAATCCTAGACTTGTTATTTTATAACCAGAACTTGTTATTTTCAAATGTATTGTTGTTATCACTTACAACAGAGTGTGTTGTTATAAAAAAAACGTGCTGTTAAATTTTAATCCCAGACTTGTTATTTCATAATCAGAACTTGTTATTTTCAAATGTATTATTGTTATCACCTGGAAAAAGAGTAAATGAGTTAACTTATATTTTTTTTTGTATTATAATGTTAGCAAAAATTTGTTGGCTTAATGGTCATTCCTAATTTTGGGAAGCATTAGGTTGGGGGATCAAATCCCCCCAACCTTACTTCCCCCCAATTAAAAAAAAAAACAGTTTCAAAAAAAAAAATAAAGGAAGGCCGCCGGCAATGGCTGGAATCCGGCCGCCTGCATCGGAGCTCCGGCGAGGCAGTGGTGTTCTTTTTTGAGAAAAAACAAATTAAAGAGGGGTGTTTTGGTAATTTGGCCATGATTTCATAATTGCAAATTAGGACCGGGTCCTTGTGAGCAATTTCTCAAATTTAGGGTCCCTGATTGCCATTTTATATATTGAGGGGGTCTTTATTTGCAATTTTCCCTTAAAATTAGTTGAAAGTAATAAACAAATTAGAAATATAATTTTGTTTTTAAATATGCTCACAGAAATATGTATACTTTTATTTTTTTATATTTCACTTTATATTTAAAATATTTTTTATGATTTCTCTAAAGTTTTAAAATTTAATTCACTCATTAAATTTGACTTCTTCTTATTAAATTATTTTAATTTCATTTTATTATGTGAAATCATTTTTTTAATCATGTTTCATTATTTATTAAAACTTATACCCATTTTGGTCATTTTATAATTAAACTTATTTTTAGTCAATCATAATCCAAACAACCCTTTATCAATCTCACTTTTGCAAACTAACTTTTCTGAACTCCAATCCAGACACAATTCAGTTTATTTAATTTAGCTTTTACCCAACTTCACTTTTCTATAAACCAAATTGACAATAAACTACTTTTCCAATCATTGATCCAAACGGATCCTAAATAAATGTCAAGCATCCTAAAGTGTTTTTTTCCCTTAATATTTTTGGGATATCGAATCTATCTTAAGGGGAAAAAAAATACTTCACATACTAGATAAATAATAAAATACTTTAGGTGTTGGATCTTTAGGAGAAAATATGGATGAATCATTTAACATTTAACCTTAACACCTGGTGTTTCAAGAGTGACTAGGAATATAGGGCTGTGGCCCTCTTCCGTTTTTTTTGGTGACAAGTGGCACTCTTCTTTGAGATCGCACATTGATTGCAAATCGTATTACCCTCTCCAGTTAAAAAGGGTATATGTCAAACATTCTACGTGTATTAAGATTAAGAAAGAACTACGTTAAATTCATTACATTTATCTAAAATTTTAAGTATTTTCCAACACTACCCTTTTTCCATGCCAGTGATGATTGAATTAATTCACGTTTTCCATGGACCTGGCTTCTCTCCGCTGCCAGGTCCCTCCGCTGACCTCCTCTACCCAAGACACTGCCGTTTTGGGTGCAAAATGAGGGGGGCTGATTGTTTTTTTTTTGTTGGTATTTTGAAATTTTTTTAAGTAGCATCTAATATCTTTTTTTTCATAAGCATCCAATGTTCTAAAATAATTTTTTGTTACACCCAGTATTATAAAATATTCTTTTAGTGACATCCAATATCATAAAATAGTTTTTACCTTAAAAGTGTTTGTGAAGTAGCAACAATATTTAAGATACTGAATGTTACTGAAAAAATATTTTAGAATACTGAGTGTATAAGAAATTATTGTAAAACACCAGGTACTAAAAATTTCAAAATACCAAAAAAAAAAAAAAAAGCAATCAGGCCCCCCTCATTTTGCACCCAAAACGGCAGTGTTTTGGGTAGAGGAGGGCAGCGGAGAGAAGCCAGGTCCGTTTTCCATGCACTCTTAGTTCCCTCTCATCATGAGAATCACATTCCATTCATCAATCATACTAGTTAATCAAACCCAAATCACCGATGTATGCCTCCACGACACAGTAAGTGGCTAGCAATAATTACAGTTTGGACGACAAAGTTAGCCAACAACTAGCACAGACACTAATGAAGCACCTCGCTAGCCAACGAAGATCCCGCTAGCCAAGTCCAACACCGCTATATGGGGTTTCTGGGTTTGATCGCTCCTGTAAGGAGAAAAAAGGGAAAAAGATCCACATTAATGGAGACAACATATATAGAAAGAAGGGGGTGCTCATCAGCAGATGGTTATATCCAATCACACACTCAGAAATATGTGTACTCAGAAATAACAGGTAAAATATGAGCATGAAGATAATTTAGGAATTGCCCATAAGCATCTCACCAGTCATAATAACGAGGCAGAAACTCATACATTGAAGAACTCCGGCAACTGACAAAAGCAAAGAACGAGGCAGAACAGAACTCGTTCGACCATCAAGAAGATGGGGAAATCTTTCGGCCAAGAAAAGAAGAAGAGCAGGTCACAAACTGCTTCAACGCATTGTAAGTTGACCTGACAGACAAACATCTCAAAGAGGACAGGGTCAACAAAATGCTTATAAGGTCACGTGAAGAAGAAAAATCAAATCACAACCAAAGCAAAGTTCACCTTATAGCACGCAGGAATGGATCGGTGTGACATTTCGCAACAAACATCTCACGGTAGGTAGGGTCCCACTGAATGGCAGTTTCAGCAACGTCGGCAGTGATGGTGTAGGGATCCACCTCATAAGATGAAGGCATCTTGATGACATCAACAACAAATCCACGCAGTTTTGCTTTGCCATCATCATCAGTTTTAACTGAAGCATCGTAGTATCGACGAACCTGTCGAATCTCAAGCGATGGAGACCTTAAATAATACTATAAAACATAATATGTTTGACTGACATAAGGATTAGGTCTGCTTCCAGTGTGCAGAAGCAGTGATTCACAGAAGGGGGGGGGGGACGCAATATCCAAAGGAAAAAGACACATAGCCCTAACCTAATTCTCGAATCTACAGATATATCACAATGGGCTGGACAAGACAATGGAATATTAAATGGGCCTCTCAGTCTAAGTCACAGCAACTGAATGGGCTTTCTATATCTTATTTATGGCTTACCTTGAACTCACTACCACGTGGACCTGAAAGAGCGCCCATCACGTTCAGCCTATAAGCAGATTTATTGGCGGCCTCATAACCTCTTGGATTTCTCATGGACTCGGTGCTGCCATATTGCCCAACACTTGTTAAATTCCAAAAGTAATAAAACCGAAGATGAATTATTAAGTAACAGCATTTACCTGAACATCATGTCTGTTCCATCTCCCAGATTATAGCCCTGGTTTTGTCAATTCCAATGTCAATTCCAATGAATATATCCACTAAGAAAAAATCACGGACAGAATAAAGAGAGATACCGGAATCTTATTTGGGTCACAAACCACCATCTTGTGCTTCTCAGCCACCCCCTGCAACATAGAGGAATGTCAAAATAGCAAATGGATTTTTGAGAAATCAAAATATTTTGTAAACAGGAAAGTTTTTTATACCGGAATTGGCTTGGGGTCAAAGGAGACCACCACACCAGCAATCTCACAGATCCTCTGTTACCAACAAATAGAGATGTTAACTGAGATACTTCTAGCAGAAGAACAAACCAACAATTAACCTTTAGACCTAGTCAATAATTAGTCTATCACGCAATCGAATGTTAATAGAAGAAAAAACATTTCCCTATACAAGAACAGTTTCTTTTTTTGTAGTTTTTAAATGGTTGCCGTGCGGTACCTCCAAGATGTAACGAGCACACCACAATTCGTCACCAGCAGAGATACCAACTGCAGGACCAACTTGGAATTCCCACTACACAAACATACTGAAAAGGTAAGAAAATGATAAAAATTTGTTGAACAAGAACGGAGAATAAGACAATGAGAAATGTAAAGATTGCAATATACTTGGCCAGGCATGACTTCTCCATTGATTCCACTGATGCTGATACCAGCATATAGGCAGGCTTTGTAATGTGAATCTACAATGTCACGACCAAAAGCCTTGTCTGCGCCAGCACCACAATAGTATGGTCCCTGGTATAATGAGACAGAAATGTTAACCGATAAAAATTCAACTTTGTCTATGATCATCTCTATGCATTTAATTTAATATCAAATATAATATGATTAAATAAGAGAAAGGGAATAGAAAAAATTGCAAATAAAAACCCCCAATATGTAAAATTATGATTTGGGACCCTAAATTTAGAAAATAGCAAATAATGACCCGATCTCACTTTTGTAAATATGAAATTATGGTGAAATGTCTGAAATATCCCTCAGCCAAATGACATGTTGACTATAGGAAATGTCAAGTTCATTTTAAGGAATGACAATTTCAGTAGACCAAATCACAATTTGATTGAGAGTATGTCAAATGACAAGTTCACTTTAACGAAGATAACTTTAGTAGACCAAATCACAATTAGGATGAGGGGTATTTTAGACATTTCACCTATATTTCATATTTGTAAAAGTGGGACTTGGTCCTTATTTGCTATTTTTCAAATTCAGGATTTCAAATTGTAATTTTACATATTAAGAGTTTTTATTTGTAATTTTCCCAAAAGAATACTACGTTGTGATATGTGAAAGTAGCTTCAAATCACATAGCGCTAGCATGGATTAAATGCTCTATAAGCGTCCTTTGAGGATCTTGCCACTTGTGTCGGTCTCTATTACTTGTATATAACATTTAAGTAATTCCTATTTAGTATTTGAAAGTCAAATGAGCAGGATTAAAAAAAAAAAAAAAGACTGATTAGCTTTCCAAGAGTGTGCATGTTTAAGCTGGACCTTAGAGAGAAAATTAAGTGGGTTTACAAAACTTGAAAGGAAGAGAATCTTCACCTGAGGTCCAGGAAAGCCACCAATAGGCCATCCAAGAGGCCAGTTTACATCTTTCTGCAACAAGGTGTATTCCTGCTCAATGCCGTACCTATTTCCAAATGAAATAAAGGTATAGAGTAAGCATAAAGGCATTAAGTCATGAGCCAAAAGATTGTTCTGATACAAACATTAAATTAAAACACAAATAATACCAAGGTTCTTCTGCAACAACATCAGGATTGCTAAATATTTTTGCGGCAGAGTGTCTCTTGTTCGTGGGAATGGGTTCTCCAGCAGGAGTGTACGCATCACATATAACCTACGTTCAAAGTCAAACATCATCGAAATGAAACCAATGTAATTATTGCAAAAGCTGTTAAAAAAGCCAAAACCTACCAAGATATTTTTACCCCTTCTGAATGGATCTCTGAAAATTGCTTGTGGGCTGTTGGTAGACATAAATAAATATTAGAAATACAATCCATGTGATTTTACTCTAAAGTATTTATTTTTTTTGGGGGGGGGGATCCAAACAGGGTTAATTTATTGAAAAATGCTTACTATAGGATCACTTCACTGTCATCTCCAGGAGCTTGACCGGTGCTAGAACCATCATAATTCCACTTGGGCAGCTTTGAAGGATCACTAACTGGTCCTGGGAGAGTCTTTATATCCCCAAAACATTTTATAATTGTATAAGTAAACCAAAACAATATAAAAGTGATTTCATTCGACGGCTGAGAGATTCAATTACTAAATTACCCTTGCTTTGCTCCTCAGGTCCATGCCAGATCCACCGATCCTAAAATATCACAAAGGGATCAGAAATAATTAAAGAGTGATAGGTGGAAAAGTGTGTCAGCTAAGTAGGGGAGTTAAATGAGAACGAAGCAGAGCACGAAGTCAGGGAATTAAAAGCCAGCAACTAAAAGGAAAGAAATAAAATTTTTGGTTTAAAAGAAAAAAGGAAAGAACTATGTCATTAAGTGAAACAAACAGGAAAAAATATGAGAAACGCCAAAAAAACTGTTAATCGAGAACAGAAAACTGAATAGAAAATCAGACGAGAGATCAGAGTAGGCTCACGCCAAAAAGAAACAGGGCAAACAAATGGTCTTTCCCCATTCTGTTCAGCTCAATTCAATGGAGTTTCAAAGGATCGATACTCATAATCATAAACCTAAATCACTGTTCTTCTTCAAAACGTGTTGCTCATTTTCTAGAAAGTGAAACAGCTGTTCGGAAAGTAAAACAGAGAACAGAGAATGATTGAGCGGCAAAAGACGAGCAAACAGGCGACCACGTGAATTCATGCGTAAAAGGAAGAGCCAGAAGCAGAAACGTACCATATGTACTCAGCGATCACCTTCTCGGTGGATTCGGAGAGGTTGAGGTTGATGAGATCGGAAAGCAGAGGCATCTCAGAAACGAAAATCTTCTTCACAGCTAAATCCGCGCAGACACGAACTCTCTCTCTCCCGCAGCGTTTGTCGGATTTTTATAGTGCGGCCCCGTACCTTGCAAGTACTACCTTTGGTCCCGTGATAGCTTTTTGCTTTGGCCCAGAGGTCCCATGATTATAACTTGTACATTCTATTTTGTGGTTTTTCCCAACCAAAGCAATTTAAACTTCCTTTTCTTTATCTGAAAAGAAATATTAATCATCACATATTCTCTATCATTTAATAAATTATTATATTTTAAAAAAAAATTTACTCATTCTTTCTCACTTTCTCTGTAATAAGGATGAAATTACAAGAAAAAATTACATCTCTCACTCATTTATTATTTTCAACTAATTTTAATTACCATTCTGCTTAGAAATATTTCCATCTACCATGACAAATCCTAGAGCATATGATCACGGCATGATGAGAATTGGCGTCAAAGAGGTGAGAATCACCAAGTAAGAACAAGCCATTTTAGTAGAGGAGTTCGTAGGTTTTATCTCCCTTAGAAACTGTGCGTAGTTTGTGGTCTTCAATGGACGATAAGGGTCATCGGAAAGTGCCGCTGGACAGGCCCTGGGATAAGCTTGTGCTGGAAAATTATAAGAAGAAAAAGAAGGGGGGAAATTCGCACCCCCAATTTCTATTGACGCCCCTCCACCTCAAGTGGGGGAGGATACCAACCCCACGAATACCTCAGAGGTGATGGAGCATGATCACGGAGGGAGGACGGCAGCTGAACCAGAGGCAACGAAGCGTGAAAATATCTGAAAAGACTGATACTCATGGAAAGACTATAAATTTCTTACCGGGGCTCATTCCTGGGCATGGGTTATAACGGGTTTGCAAATGGTGCGGTTGAAATGGATGATGGGGAATAGTGAACAGAACATGGGAAGTGCCACAAGCTGGGGAAGCAGTTCAAAAACTTATGCAGATCTATCTGGTAGTACCCATAGAACAAGATGAATACAATGACTGGAATGCGACACTGATTTTAACAATCCTAGCAAAACGATACAACGTGTACCAACTATTTCTCTGGTTCAGTCGTATCTGGGGATTTCAGGGATTTGAACTTATATAGACATGCCAAATAACTATTTCTCTGTCCGATTCACGAGCAAAACGATTGGCCGGCGCAGTCTAGCAAGGTGCTCTTTGATGTCCTCTTTAAGAGTTGTGATCCAGCTAGTACTGCGTTCTACCCTTATAAGAACCAGCTCCGTCGTATTGTAACCTGGGTGCGTGTGCCTAGGTCACAACTCTTAATAATAAATACTCATTTTAATAAATAAGGCTAAAAAACCTAAACAAACAAAAAAATCTTATGAAAAGATGGAGGGGTTATCTAGTCATATGACAGTTTCTCCACCGAAAAGGTAATCATAATATTGTTCATCACATCATCAACGACACCAAACAGCTGCTAATCTCGAGGCAGAAGATCAACATGTCCGAAGACGCTTCAACTTACTCCAAGTTGATCTGACAGACACACATTAAAAGAGGACATGGTTAACAAAATGCTTCATTAGAAGAGAAAACAATAAGCTCACAATTTCCATTCCTGTTAACACATGTTCTTGATTAACTTCAAATTGTGGCTGATCAAGCCACCTGATATCAAATCTAAACAGCTTTGGAGTTAAGGATTCATTAAAAGACAGATCTCCATACATTGTTCAGTCACTGCTCCGTTCAGGTTTTCCCTAGCTAATCAATCCCTCCCCTTCCCTATTATTCATCCTTTCGTTTCCACTTCAACCATATTACAATCTACCAAGCACATTCTGAATCTCTCCAAATATCTATTACATTTTGCTCTTTCCCCTTCTTTATCAGAATCTCTTGTAAAGCATCTCACTAAAATCACCTAGCACCAATCAGGGAATCTCGCTTCTCAGGGTTCAAATTACTCAAGTCACGCCACCACCATGCATGCATCTTCTTTTTCAAAAGACGTTATTCAGGCCATAAACACTAGTTATTTGTTAAAAGTGTGCGTTAGTTTAGAACTACCTCTAAGTAAAAATCTCCTTAACATGTACAACATATGTGGATAATTTGGAACAAAATTAAGAACTTGGGAAACAAAATGTGTTGGGATACTATATTTGGAAGTAAGCAAACCGCCTCACTGACTCCTAGAAGGGAGTATGACCAACATAAAAATTAACATCTCATATGCACGCAGTTAGCGTTTATGACAGTTGATTAAGTCAGATATATGCAGTATCACACCTAAAGAGAAAGTATTATTGACTGTAATGTCACTTGCATATTATCAACAGAAAGAAATAGGATCAATCAGCTGTAGTAACTGTACGATATGAAGTACCAGTAATTAATTTTATGCCTTTGGATCAAAAGGGGCTTATAATTGTTTACCTTACAGCACGGAGGAAGGGGTCGGTGTGAGATTTGGCAGCAAGAATCTCAGGGATGGTAGGTTTCCACAGACGGACGGTTCTGGCAATCCTGGAAGTTATAAGGTAGGGGTCCATCTAATGAGATGGAGGCATCCTAATATCAATAACAAACCCGCTTGGTCTCGCCCTGCCATCAGCTTCAACTGGAGCATCAAAGTATGGAAGAATCTGTGGAATGTCCATTGATAGCAAATTGACAGGTTTTCAGTTATAAATCCATACACAATTATGAGATCAATTCAAGGAGAAGGAAAAGAAAGTACTCCTCCGGTCCTTATTATAAGACCCAATTTGACTTTTTATTTGGTCATAATTATAAGACCCAATCCATTTTCTCTCTTATATTTATGCATTTTTTTCCAAGATAATCCTTCTAATAATGATAGTTTTAGCCAATATACTTAATTAGCAAGGATATTTTAGGAATAACAACACTTATTTATTATAAATAAGCAACTTAACTTACTTCCTTAATCTCCTCAAATAAGTCAATTGGGTCTTATAATTAGGACCGGAGGAGTATCTTTTTTTTTTTACAGCTTTTTATTTTTTCAACGATAATATTATCGCTTCCGTCGTTCATATTGCTTACCTTAAACTCATTATTGCCCTCGCCTGAAAGAGCGTGCATCATCTCCAGCTTATCTACAGCCCGCTTGGCCTCTTTATAACCCCTTGCATTTCTTATGGACTGGGTGCTGTCATATATTGCCAAACACTTGTCATATTTGAAGTAAGAAAATCCAAGATTAATTCTCTCCTATAATAAGTAACAGCATTTACCTGAACTTCATCCGTATCCCGGCCTCCATATCATAGCCCTAGTTTTGAAGATTTAAAAGAAAAACACAAAAGAGCCCAGGTTTTGTCACTTCCTATGAATACATCCTTGAAAAAGTTCAGAATAAAGAAAGAGCTTTCTTGATACCGGAATCATATTTGGGTCAAAAACCACCAGCTCATACTTCGAAGCCACCATCTGCTATGTAGAAACAAGGGCCTCTGATCTGTTGAAGTATTTGGGGGAAAATGACAAGAAAAAATAGTAATATTTGTAGCCATATTGTTAAGCTACCGACCTCCGCAATGTAACGTAAAATCCACACATCGTCAGCAAGAGATATGCCGTCACCCTGCATGACGGTTTGAAGATTGGATTCGATTAGAAGAAAATAGGAAAAACATTAATTATAGCCTTAAAGGACGTATGATAAATAAGGATCCATGTGTATGTTGCGTGCAGAGAAACAATGGCCTTTGTTGAAGTAATGATGAGAAAAAGAGCTATATAGTGGCAATATCGTTAATGTACCTCCATTATGTAACGTGCAGTCCAAACATTGTTAGCAAGAAAGATTCCAGATGCAGAACCACCCTGCATATGATTCCGAAGGTTGGATTGAATTAGGAGAAAATAGACGAGAGATCAATTATAGTGTTAAATGATCTAGTTGGGGATTGGATTTGGTTTCTCAAATTTACAATTTTTCCTCCAAAATATCTCTATTTATTGTAAGGTGTTCCCATTAAAAGATAGTTCTAATGTGAAGTTGTTTAGGAAAGTTAATGCACATTTGTTATAAATAACTATAATTGATTTCATTAATATCATCAAATTAAGCATCTAACATCAAGAATTAAGGGTAGTATATGATAAACATGATATTTATGTGCTGCATGAAAACCTGAAAAATGAATTGAACAATTCAACACATAAGGACAAAGAGTGGTAAACAAGAGTGATAGGACAGCTGCAATTCACATGCCTGGATGCCAGCACGTGCACCGCTTTCGGAAATTTCTTGTATAACATGAATCACTGCCTCACTCAGAATAGCATGCTTATCAAAATCCCAATAGCGTGGTCCCTGTCGCAGAATGAGAGAAATGATGAACAAGCATCCGTGCGATGTCTCAAAATTAAATGCATGTCGAGTTTTGAGTTCACAATAAAACAAGTCTTGGATAAATTGATTCAAAGAGAAAAGAAGACCAGTAATTTAAATAAATACTCTAATGTATTAATTGTAAATGACATGGCTAGGATGAGTTACTTACATTAGATAAGTGTAAGGTCGATAGTTCGGGGGTACGTATAGCAGTTGTCTTATAATAAACTAGCTGTTGGAGGTTTAAAGCCTATAATAAGGGGATGGAACTCTAACTGGGATGTTATGTCTTGGTGAATAATTCAGAGCACTCTCCAGTATCCAATGGTCTGACAAAGCTGCTGTTACCTTCAAGCCTCAAAAGATTGAAGGAAACCTTAGTATCATAGCATCACGGGTCCTTGCAGTTCCAGATCTTTCCAAGGTTTTTGTAGTGGAAACAAATACTTGTGGGTCAGGAATCGGAGCTGTATATTAAAGCAATAAGCTCAGCCCATATCAATTTTAGAAAATCTTTGGCTCCTAGACACCAAAATCTCTCTATATATATGAAATGGAAATTAGCAGTTGAACATCGGCATCAGTACCTTGAAGGAAGGAAGATTACTGTTAAAACTAGCCAACAAAGCCTCAAATATTAGCTGGACTAGCAGTTTATAATGTCATTTCAAATGTATTGGGTAGCAAAGCGATGTGACTACGAGATACATTATAAGAAGGGAAACGATAAGCGTAGCTAATGCACTTTCGCCTATGCCAAGATTGAAAGTTTTCCAAATGGCTCCCTCAACTTGTTTAGATGAACTCTTATTGGAAATCTAGAAGAGTTGGGAAGAAGATATGGACTTGGAAGGCTTTGATCTCTTACTTGCAGCAACAAGGAGGTGGAGTGGGTAAATACACTTGGACAGTTTTGAAATAAAAATGGGAAGTTCGTGGTAGGGAACTCTCTTATGGTAAGCAAAAAATTTTAGAATAATGACTTCATACTAGTCCTCAAGGGGGACATTCAGGTGTGCAGCCTGCTTACCAGGGAATAAGAATGTTGTTTTCGTGGAAGAAATTATTTGAAATGGTTAAGAATACATTAATAATTGTGGCAGATGTGCTAAGGTGCAAATATGAAAATGTGGCTTATTCAGAACTGTTGCAACCTCTCTCTATTTTTAGAAAGATATGAGAAATGTTACCATGGATTTTATTCAGAGCTTGGCAAAGTCAAATGGGAAGGAGAAAATCTGGGTGGTAATGGATGGATTGAGCAAGTACGCTCACCTTTTGCCACTGTAACACCCATTTACAGCATCTAATTTGGCTCAAATTTCCCATAAACTTTATGGAGCTCTTATACATATCATAAGTTATAGAGACCCATCTTCACAAGTAACTTTTGGAAAGAACTTTTGAAGGTGTTAGGTATACAACAAAGATTGATGTCTAAAGAATTATTTGTGTTATATGTGTTGAGAAAAAGCCAAAAGATTGGAATAAATGGCTGTAAGTCCTTGGCTGAGTGGTGGTATAATACCACTTTTCACACCTCAAAAAAGGCTACCCCTTGTGAATCATTATAAGGACAACAATCACTTGTCCATATACTTTATCTACCTAGAGATGCATTTTTCTCATCTTCTTCCTTTCTCACATCCTCTTTCTCTCCCTCTCCTCCCTCCCTCCTCCATCTTTCCTTTTTCCCTCCACTGTTACACATCATACTCACTATACCCTTTCCCTCTCCCGCTCCCGCTCCCGCTCCCCCCCCCCTCTCTATATAATGGTTTCAAAATTTTTGGCGTGTTTTGGTTTGTGAATGGAATAGAAAAGAGAATGGGATGGAAAAGTAGCTTTGGATGTAGTTTATATAACTGTTCACGCCCTTTGATAAAAATTAGTAGTGAAAATAGTTGTTATATTTCTTATCCAAAAAAAATAGTTGTTGTGTGCCCTTTTGTTTGTTTCAAAACCTTTGTGTTTTTATAAATAAGAGGGCTGTCAACTTTTCTTCTAGCTATACTCTCATTGTTGTGTACTTTTTCTTTTATTACCTCTTCTTTTTCTCCCCTCTCATGCGCACGCCAAGGAAGTGATCATAAGAGTATCTGATGAGCTAAATTATAGTAATATAGTGGATTAATTGAAGATTTTTTAATCTAGTTGGCATAACCTTGAACAAAAATAGACATGTAATTTAATAGACATTTGTGACATATTATTCAAGCTATCTAAATTAGGTTACCAAAATATCGCCTTGGTGAGTGTAAATCTATAAGACTCCACACACAGACATGTAGTCGGCCAGAATAAGAGTCCATAAATATACAAGCTAAGCGATTGTTTTTATTTTTGTTGATTAAGACTTGATGCATTGCATATTTTTGTATCAAATGATTCGATGTAGGGTTTGAATTCCTTTAAATCTTTTGTGGGGGAAGAAAATTTACCTGAGGCCCAGAACAACCTTTTGGCATTAATATGAAATCTTGTTGCATTTGAAACCTACATTTCCATATGAAAGAAAAGTAGAGTTACGACTTTGGAAAAAGGCAAAGCCAAACTTCTCTCCTGAATTACTTAGATACTACAAACAATACCGTGGTTGCTCAGGAGCAACATCAGGATGGTTCATTGTCATTACAGCATCATGTCTTTTGTTTAAGGGAATAGGAGCTCCACCACTAGTGCATGCATCATACAGAGCCTGAAGTTCAAGTCGAACATGATTGAATAGAAACAACCTTAATTAATAATTACCATCATGACAAGATCATTGTGAATGATGGGAAGTTCAAGCTCAATCAGTAGCTCACCAAGATTTGGTCAAGCCTTCCATATGGATCCCCGTATATTTTTCGTGGACTGTCGCATGTGGTTATGTATATATAATTATATAGTTTTCATAATAACAATAACAACACCATAATAACAAAAGCAGCGTTATATATGAATAAAATGTCACGTCATCAAAGACAAAAAGGATAGTTTTTGACCAACCGGATAACTTCACCGTCATGATCTACATTAGGATCCTGATTCCTACGGTTCCAATCATGAAGCCACTGTGCAATGGTTTGGTGCACAGGTCCGAGGGCACCCTTCATGTTCCCCGAAAACATATGGCATTGCGTGAGTAATTAATAAAGCAAACCAAACAAAAAAGGAATTTCATTTTTGTAATTTTAAGGGAGAGCTAGGGAGCAATCAGAAGGGAAGCACAACATTTTTTTTTTTGGGACTGCAAGAAGGGAAGTACAACATTATTACCGTTGATCGTGCTCTCACACAAAACCAGCAATTCCAGAGGGCCTGCCAAAGTAGAAATTGGGGACAAAGATTAGAGATATAAATTAATGATAAACTGGGGGGAACAGAAGTTTCAGATAGAAAGTTCGCTCTCGAACTAAGAAGTCAGTCGGTTTGCTAAATTAAACCATTTTGTCTCACATCAAAACGGGCTCATTGGTTCTAAACCCTACTTGTTAGGTAGGTATCTAATATCTTATACATGTGGGAAGCGATATTAATGGTGGCTTTCTTCACAGAGAGGGTACTTGTTGCGGGCAAGAGTACAAAGCAAAGAATCTCTTTGAAAATGCCAAAAAGATACTCGCCTCACAAAGACAGCTCCATTATTGGCCAAACCCACCTTGGCGACAGTATCGGTGCGGACACAGGTAGAAGCCATTTAAGATTGTTGCGAAAAACGAGGTGTGTGTTTGTTTTCTTACAGGCGACTCGTTTTTTCCGCCATCCTTTTATGGGTTTGAAAGACGGTGGGTGTACAGTGGGGCAATAAAAATTTTGTCAAAATCAAATTCTTTTTTTTTTTTTAAATACCACTTCCCTTTCTATTTCTTTTCCCAGTTATATATTTAGGTTAAAGAGGAGATATAATACTCTTTCCAATTCATGATATAAATCCCTATCAAAAAAATGATTGGGTCCAATTTTATATATATTATTTGAAAAGTAATTAAAAACTCTTTGTTAATTTATTTTTTAATTAATGTTTAAATGTAATTTTTTGTTCTCTTTACAACTTCATTTAATACGAATAAAGTTAAAAATTTTTTAATAAATTAGTTAATGTAACTTATAGCATTAATAAAGGAGTCAACTTGGTCAATTTCCGTAGCATGGGTATTATCGTAAAAAAGTTCTACCTATTACATATTTAAACTTTATAACTGAATTTAGGTACTTTTCATATATAGTATTATGAAAGTAGCCAAGTAGGTATTTGTTCCGTATAAAAGACAGAGTGAGGGAGAGCACTCTGCATGGGGAACAAAATAAGTATAACTGTTAGCATTGATCTGATTTAGTTTAATTTATTTCAAGATTTTAAAAAAAAAATCAGATTTTTTGGACTGAACTTTTCATTTCAACACTGAATTACAATGTCAAAACATTTCTGTTTTAAAAAATATGCTATCCCTCCATCTTTAATATAATTCACTCTTAGCTACATTAACCGTATTTAGAAAAGTTAACAGGTCGTTGCAATTATTTTTTCGCCATCAAAAGTTTATTGCATGATTAATTATTTTAAAATATAAATTCAACAATGTTTAATATCCCTCTTACTAAGCACATTAAATTATACAAAGGTTATCCTATTTGGTCTTCAGACAAGTCATGTTTCCCAACACTTTTTTTTTTTTTTTGGCCAGATATTTCCCAACACTTCACTCCTTATAAAATGGAACAGCCATTTAGACAAGCTAAGGGGCAAATATGAAAGGAAAATAATTAAATGCTCAAGTATCTTATAAATTGATTTATATTTAATACCAAAATAAAAATCTAGAAGGTAACTGATAATAAATAAATATTAAGAGAATAGTAATGGTTGAGCTATTGGGATCATAAAATTAACCTAGCTAACAAGAAATTATAAAGTACACACACCAAATTAATTAAAGCCTTCAAAATAGTCCACTAAAAGTTCTCATTGTGCATAAAAGTCACCCACACCCACACACAAAAGTACGTTTTGGTAAACTGATTCTTTGATAAATTAATCAAATCATAAATAAGCTAAGTTTGTGTGTATGCAGGTGTCACAAGCAGATATGAATGTGTGTGTGTGTGGTGTGTGTTTTTGATCCCTTGGGGAGAAGACTAACCATGAAAGACAAGTTCACTGGTCATGCATCCACAGCTTCATAATCCGCTTTGAACAGCTGAGAATGGTCATAAACTGACCCGGATCGACAGTCTTCTTCATTCCCCAAAATCATTTCCTAATTGCATAAGCAAGCCGATGGAAGTAAAGAGAAGAAGAGCAAATAAATTATAGTGGGAGTGTAATAAGCAATGAAATGTTAATTAAATTATGCACTCACTGGCCCTGATTCTCTGGTGCTTGCTAAATCCACCCACCCTACCATATCGCAAATGAAAAATGATCGAAAAGTACATTAACATTTCGTGAAGATCATCGACTTATATATGTAGTTCTACATTCCTAGCTAGTCCTAGCAATAATGAAATAAGTGGACAAGTAAAGAGATTCGCGTACACCAATATTGAAATGGATTTTGTACAAGAAACGAAGGGAAAATGCTGAGTTTGGTTAAAACAGTACCTTATGCATAAAATGAACAAGAAATTGAATCAAATGTTCTAATGAAAAAAAATCATCACAGATGCATAAAATGAAGTGACATACATACACACACACACACACACACACACACAGAGGTGTGCTGTGACATGATGATCCTCCATCTGCTGCAGAACGTAAGACTGATCTGAAACAAAACGGCATCCTCAAACTCTGACTCGCTATACTTGAGCACCCAGATTCAGTTCACCGGCATGAACATGGCCTTTACTTCCTGAGATCTGAGATGAATACTTAAATGCCTCTTCCTCTCTCATCTACTACATATATGCCAATGACTGCAAAAAAATTAAATAATCTAAAATGATGGATGATTAGAAAATGACAGAAACTAAGATAAAAAAATACGCCTAATTAACATAGCATACCAAAATAAATGCGTTTTATTTGATTTTTATTGATATGTTATATATGACTATAAAATTGCTCAAATCCATTTTATTACTCCTCCAGTCCTTAATATAGGACATAATTCTTAAGCTGGTTTTAATTCTAAATATAAGACCCATTTTTCATATTTATTAATTTTCTTTAAATTATCCCTATGGATACTCTTCTCAACTATAATCAAGTAGAAGAGGATGGGTAATTAGAAGGATGATTATGGTGGTTTAGGAAAAATGTGTTACTTTTCTTATAATTAACTAACTTACCTAACTTCTTAATCTAATCAAATTAATTAAATGGGTCTTATATTAAGGACTAAAGGGTTATTTGTTTCTTACTTGATCAGTACAAGTGGGCGCTGCTATTATGAAAAATTACCATTCTTATGTATAGATATGCTCGTGGAGTCTAGGTGAAGCACATGTTCAAATAAATGCTTGATTTGTATACTATTATTGCTGTGTTTCTGAAAAGTTAGTGTCTTTTTGCTGTGTATGCTAAAAGGCTTTCCATAGTTGCATTAATTTGTATGCATCTTAGGTGAACCTTTTGTCTCCACTTTTAACTTTCGGAGCACAATTGAAATCATTGTTTCAGTAATTTTAGCTTCCACTTATTAAAAAAAATGGATGAATTATATCAATGTTTTAATGTATTACTAAAACATTAATCAGAGAAAAGCAAAATGGTGTGGGTTGGTCAGTGGGTGGGTGTATGAGAGAGAGTGAGCATATACAGCATATGACCCGTGTCCGTATTGTGTTTACCCATATAAATAAATGCAGGCAAGTCTCTGTTCCCGATGATAAATCTAGGAGCATGTGATCAAGGCAACATTTACGCGTTCCAGATATGGGAATTGGCTTCATCAAAGAAATGAAATTCTTCTTTTGACCAAAAAAAAAATGAAATGAAATTCTTCTCCCTCCAGAATATGGAGTATACTTATCTTATTTATGGAGCATCTCTAACATATTTAATGTAAGTGATTAAAAACATTAAATTGCACTAATTTTTTTTTAAAATATAACAACTTTTCAATTTTACTTCTATTTAATATATATATTTTTGAAAATAACTAATCACAGTAATAAATGAAAAATAAAACAATACACTCATACTAAAAATTTAATGATATGACTTATAAATAGAATAAAAAACCTTCTCTCTACTTTGTAAATATGATTTAGGGTCTGTTTAGATTAGCAGTAGAAAAAGTAACTTATCTTTAATATGATTTTTAGAAAAGTTCGATTAGGTAATGTGATTTATGTTTTAAATTAACTTTTATAAAAATTAGTTTGTAAAGTAAAAAAATTATTTGGATTATGATTGAATAAATCAGTTTAATTTGTAGAATGACAAAATAGGTATGACTTTTATTAAATAATAAAAAATAATTAAAATATGAATTTACAAAATATATTAATTTTAAATTATTATAATAGGAAAAAGTTATATTTAATAATTAAATATATTTAAATTAAAAATCATAGTAATGTTAAAATTTTTGAACCAAATAATATTATATAATTAATTGGATGATATATGTACTCTGCATAATTTATGTAAATAAAATAAAAAAAAATAATGCTAAAAATTAAAATATTATAAAAACTATTGAAAATTATTTTTACTTAAGAAAATATTAAAACAAACAACTAAAAACTAATTGGGAAGCACAAAGAATATATAAAAGAAACATAAGAACAATATAAACATAATGGCAAAAATATCTTTTAATTCTAAAAAGCTACTTTTGCATAAGTCATAAGTAAATTTTAAGTGTTTTTGCAATCGTGCTGAAGAAAAAAAAATTTTAACCCATAAGTCAGATTGGTCAAAAATTAGAACAAACGGCTTTCAAATTTACAAACTGACTTATTACACCTGTAAGCTACATTTTTCCTCCTAAAATGCCTTAACAAACAGGCTGTTAGTCTGTCTACCTTATGGCCAAAAAAAGGGGGTTAATAACACATATTTATGCTAGAAAAAAATTAATCTTTGGTTATTCAAATGTTAACTTATCAATGATTTAGTCTGCCAACTATTACTCAAATATGATTAAATCCCTCAACTTTTAACTCATTTAAAACTCAATCTCTAAACTTTTCCCATTTAATAAATTAATCCTTATCATATATAACTCACTCTGACTCTTCACATAATTATCCTATGTCGTAAAATAATATTACTGACATGGCTTCCAAAATGAGCTCTTCTCATTGATCACACAAACAGTCCCTCCTGTCTCCCTTTCTTCTTCGTTCAAACCTCCACCTTCACACACTCATAGCGAATTTTTTCTAATTTAGTGAATCTTTCTTATCAAAACATATTAAGATGTTGAAAGGATGGGTGGCCACGCCATGAAATATTCATGAGCCCCAAAAATTAAGTTTTGAAATTCCTTAAATCTGAAAATAATCGGAGAAAAGGGAGGAAGTAAAAGGTTAAATGGAGAAAATTACAACGGAATTAATGGAGTGAAAAGGGGGGGGGGGAACTTATGGGCGTCGAAAATTGAAGCAAGCAGCGAAGGAGAACGGGTGCTGGCGCTATAAGGGTGTGAAGGTGGAGGTCTGAACGAAGAAGAAGAAAGGGAGACGGGAGGGACTGTTTGGGAGACCAATGAGGAGAGCTTATTTGGAAGCCATGTCAGCAATATTATTTTGTAGGATAATTAAATGATGACTCATCAGAGTGAGTTACATAGGATAAGGATTAATCTATTAAAGGGAAAAAAATCAGAGTTTGAGTTTTAAAATTAAACGTCGAAAAATTGAATCAAAAGTAAGGGACAAAGTCATAACCAGATTAAAACTTGAAGTACCAACAAATTAATTTTTCCGTTATCCTAATAAGATTTTCTGGGGGTAAGGAAAAAAGAGGTGGCATAAACATAAAAGGGGATAACAACATTATCATCGCGGGAAAATAATCATTCACCATACTTTAAGCCCTTCTTTATCATAAGGGACAATCTGGAATTCCACAAAAGCCTCATCTCCTAAATTATAGCTCTATAAACCTCGAGTTATCGGTTTTTTGGTACAAGTTTCATCCAAATAACTAGAAGCACAACTTCAAGGTTTAAACAAAGAAAGTAAAGTTTTGGTGTTCAAAGCACATGAACTGCCCATTCCCAACATACATATCATGAGAGGCTTTCCATTAATAAACGAAACGACGAAAGATCCTTTTCACCCAACCGGGGAAAGGAATCATAGCAAGCCTGGCAATTAGGATCTCCCACAAAGTTGGCTTCCAAAGGATGCACTACAAAAAATTTGACTTTGTCACCGCTGAAAAGTTTTAGCGGCGACATTTTGTCGCCACCAGGTCGTTGCCGTAGCGGCCGTGTTTGAAACTTATCAGCGGCGATACAAAAAGTCGCCACTGAAACTACACTTTCAATGGCAACAAGAAGTCGTCGCTGAAAGTTGATGAGTTTGCCATCTAGATATATCGCCACTGAAATATAAGAATCGGCGGCGACTAGTGTCGCCGCTGAAACAAGCTTCAGCGGCGACACTAGTCGCCGCCAATTCTTGTTACAGCGGTGACACTTTTGTGATTACTTTTTTTGTGATTTTAATTATTTTTATAATATATTAATTATGCAAAAAAATTTATTTATATTCCTAATAAATATTATCAAAAGGTTTAATAAAAATAAAGTAATTAACACACAAATATAATATATTAAATAATAAGATTTATAACCATCAAAGTGTTTTTATGTCTTTAACTAAAAAAAATTGTTCAATTAAAAGATTATATACATAATGCAAAAGAAAATTACGTAGAGGGACCAATACTAGGGACGCTAGAAGGAGGGGTATCTGCAGGAGCATTTAACTGCATCTTTTGCATGAAAGCAGTGAATTGAGCTTGTATTCTCTATTCCATCAATTGCTCCATCCTTTGTTCAAGTTGTGTACGCTCTGCTTTCATCTTTGCTTGCTTTGCTGCACGTTCTGCTTCCATTTTTTCTCGCTCTGCTACACATTCTGCTTCCATCCTCTCTCGCTCTGCAGCAAGATTTGCTTCCATCTTTTAAAAACCAGACTGTTCTTGTGTTGTGAATAAGTGCTCATCCCATGCATTTAAAAAACTTGATAACAAGCACCGAAGAAAATTGCAGCTAGCAGATCTCGAGAAGGAATGAACCAATTTTCAAGCGTCCAAAATACAAAAACAAGGCATTCGCATTACTTTGGTAAAGATGCTCTGGCAGCACTACATAGTTTGATTCAACATTGTTAACCAGAACAAGGGGTGAGAGAGGTTAAAAGACAGGAATCATACATGTCACGCAGCAATGGCTCCAAGGCAGCTTGCTTTATGGAAGCAACAAAGGCCTGTATGTAGGTGCATGCAGCTCCTTCCCTAACTCGCACGGCACCTCGTCAATAGGCAAACATCTAACGAGGGAACCAAATAATAATCACAAAGAGATCAAGTCCAGAATGTACGAGGAATATTACACTACTTTGTAATTGTAGATTCAGAAAGAGGGGCCACACCCACACTAGACCACTATTCAGTGCCTAAGTTTACAGAACCATCTCTCATCAACTTTAAGCTCAAGCTGTTGAATCTCCCTTGTGAATAATGCCTCGAGGCTTTTTTTTTTCAAGGCTACTTTGAGGTCACTTTTAAGACTACGTACTGTGTTATAGTAAAAGAGAAGCAATGAAAGTTCAAATTTATCCTTAGGATAGTGATAATGCACATGGGCTTTACCCACCAATTCAACAAAACCCACCACCATTTCCCTGTCACACCACACGAGTTCTTTCCATAAAAGAGAATTGATCCCACACAATCCTTATCTCTTATAGCTTTACCATTTACTCGCTTTAATTTCTCATGAATGATGCTGAACGAAGGCTTCGGTTTACACAGGAACTTCCACACAATCCCACACAATCCTTATACCCATTTATCCCTACGACCCATTTCTGTATCCTGACCCACTCACCTTCAATCCGTGGAACTTCCTATGAACACTAATCCTACTGACTGCACGAAGGCTTCGGTTTGCACAGTGTGACTATATTTACTGATAGCAAGGTTCTTTTTGCATCGTAGTTTTGAATCCAGTTAGAAAATATTTTCTTCTTTCAGTAAACAACACATACACATGACAGCCATTAAATCTAGGGGATTTAAAAAAAACACACACAATCAATCCAGCAAACCAGAGGAAAAACAGATCTGAAAATGCAGAACAAGAAAGGGGAAAAAAAATACAGCACCACAAGACTTCAAGAAAAGAAGAAGATCAGCGCACTTACATGGATGAAGCAAGAAAGAACGCTGGAAGTGAGCGATGGACTAAAAGATGGACGTTGGAATCAGTCGGATGCTCGAAGCTTCTTTGCACGGCGCTAAGAGGGAAAAGCAAAATTTTCAGAACATTGGAGCGGTTAAATTGTTTTGGGTTTCAAAATGTGAAACTTTAATACAATAACAATTCGCCAAGCTTGCAATAACACGCGTGGCTTCATTGGCGGGGGAGTTTTAAATTTCACCAGGTCCCCTGTTCGAACCAGCCAGATAACACTTTCATTATTTTTTAACCTTTTCGAGCCAAATGAATATGTGAAAAATGGGCATTTGTCATGCTCGAACACGGAACCTCTTGATTAGAATAGCTATGCAACCGTATGTGTTTTACAAAATTTAATTAATCACATTTTAAATAAAAAAATATATAGTAATAATATTTAATTAACTATATACATGATTTTATTATCTATATCTCTCACACATTTTTAATTAATTATATTATCTCCTTCGATAATTTTATTTCTCAATCCTCTCATACATATGTTCATCATCAAATATTATTATGTCAATTAAGTATGCTCACACTAATTTAATTATATAATCTCTCTCATATATTTAATTATGTTGTCTCTTTCAATTATAATATCCTTCTCTCCCTCACACATACACACTATCTCTCTTCCAATAATATTTACATCTACCTCTCATACACACTCTATCCTTCACTACTTTCCCCATCGCTCAAACTTGCATACTTTCTCATGCGTGCCTCCATCTCATTTCTCTTCCATGCACAATGTTTTTCTATTCCATCTCTCAAACATTTGGATATGGCATATGTGTTTTATACACACTCCAAACTTTCTTCCTCTCCCTTTCTCTCTCAAACACCACATTATCTTTCTTTTAGTCTCTTTCTAACACAAAAATACATAAAAAAATTAATTATCAAAGTTACTTAATTACACAAATAAAAGATTATAATATAAACTTTTTACAAAAATCAAAAATGATAAAAAAAAAAAGTGAAAAAACTTTCATTGTTGCCGCTGAAAGATGTTTCAGTGGTGATAGTTTTCTGTCGCCATTGAAAGAAGATTCAGCGGCGACATTTTGTCGCCGCTAAAAGCAGTTTCAGTGGCGACAAAAGTGTTGCCACTGAACACATCTTTCAGCGGTGACAAATTATCGCCACTGAAAGCAGCTTCAGTGGCGACAGAAATTGTCGCCATTGAAAGGAGATTGTCGCCGCTAAAAATACATTCAGCGGCGACTTGAAATGTCGCCGCTAAAAGTGTATACCTTCAGTGGCGACCATAAAAGTCACCGCCGTAGTGTACACTTTTGGCGGCGACAAATTTTGTCGCCACTGAAAGTTGCAGCTACAGCGGCGACAATAAAAAGTCGCCGCCGTAACTATCACTAAAAAGTCGACTTTCAGCGGCGACAAGAGTGTCGTTGCTGAAAGTCATATTTCAACGGCGACTTCCTTTGTCGCCGCTGAAAGTCGTCATTGAAAGTCTAGTTTTTTGTAGTGATGGTTGTTTGGAGGATTTTGGAAGTGACCTCGCATGGATCGATATTATCATCATGCCTCCAGTCTTCTATAATATATCCCCTTATACTTTTTTTTGCCCCACTAGCTCCAGTTGAAGTCTCATAGATTGGAAAAAACTGCTCAATGCCAATTCATAGTAAAGTCATACAATCTTAATTAAGATACGAATCTATCTACAATTATATGTCAATCTATTTAATCACAAGAAGATAAGCATATAATGAAGCATGAACTAGTTAAGAATTAAGGTAGCATTTGATTTGCTTTCAAGTCATTTTGAAATAGCTTAAGACCGCATGGATTTCGTTAGACTTTTTCTGGAAAGGTACGAAACCGTTTGACCCCATATTTATGAGGGTCATCAAGCCCTATGAAATTCTTTTTAATATCGACTAACTGGGAAATTAATTACTTACAGTTATTAAGATAAGGAGTTGTCTTAATTTGAGTGGAAAACCAGAACTAGATGTGGTTTTCTATAAGATATACAGAGTGTACGTAAAACATACAGAACACTGTAAGAAACTACGCTTTCGTTTGGTTGAAGTTAACTTTAACATTACTTTTGAAGGTTTAGCCTCTGACACATACATCTAAGACATCTCAAAATTGTTGTGCGAGAAACAGAAGCTATTAAAAGTTTTTGATCTTTACTTGTGAAAACATAGTATCGTCCCTAACTGAATAGCACAAAACCTTGATTATTTCTTTTGCAAAAGTAGGTAATGTATAAACATGATTTGCTTTTTTCATCATGTTAAACGTGGACGATGTTGTAGGCCTCATGCGTAATCTCTCTTTTCAAATAAACTGAGTTATCTAGCTATGCAGATGAAATGCATCGAACAATTTTTTTTCCTTAGGAAAAGTAAGAAGTTGAATCCAAAAGTTGAACTAGATCAACCTTAGGATATCTGAAATAAAGGAAAATTAAGAAATGCATGGTTACGTTGTGAAATGACGGCCATGAAAACACTGAACCACAAGAAATGCCCATTGATGTGATGATATATACTCTTCTGGTCCTAACTATAAAACCCTTATATTTAGGTCCAGAGATAAGGGTCTTATATTTAGGACCGAGGAGTATTATATTCACTCTCAGTGCATTACTTACCTGTAAAACAGTTCTCAGCACCCGAATACCCTCCAAGCATTGCCTTCCTCTCTAGCTGCTATGTCATCCATGTGCTTCATCATCAACTTCAAAACTTTGAACTGGGAGTCCTCATAGCCTCCAAATTTTCTCATGGATAAGGTACTGTCATATTAATAAGCACTTGTCATTAGGCATAAAGAAATCAAAGAATTTCAAGAACTTTTTCACTAGTAATAACACTGACCTGAGCCATATGGGCGTATCAGCTTCCTTTGAAGTAGTCTAGTTTTGATCTGCGAGAAAACCCAAATGGCAAGAGTCAATATTTAATCCAAGGAATATCCTTATATAAGAGACAATCCAATATCGCTAGTTTTAATTTGCAAGAAAACCAGCTTCATTTGAAGTACTCTAGTTTTAATAGGCATTACTGTAAGCATGATTTTTTCATTTACGCCATTTGTGGAGGACTTTTTACGTCGCTTTTGGGAGGATCTTAATTTCAAGCATTGTAGTAAGTATACTCATCTATGTTGGTCCTAAAAGCGACATATATAAACTTATCTACATTGGTCACAATAAAAGCAACTATGTAAATCGATATTTTTTCAAAAACCGGTGTACATAATCTTATTATCTAAATTGAATTCTCTGAGTATCAACGTAAATTTTTACAATTAATTTCTGTATTTCCATATGGCCAGAATCTGCTGAACAAGCTTTCAATTCTACATATACAAAAATAAAACAGTAGCAACATAGACTCCATCCAGCAGATCAGCACCATTATCAACACTATTTTAAACTTTATTGAACACTAAGTAAACTAACAGTACAAGTAACCTGACACAATGGCAATTATAAGGCTAAA
>NW_021634146.1:0-40458 GCF_004799145.2 Neltuma alba | reverse complement strand
AAAATAAAATGTACCAATAGAATAAAATGTTCAAACAAGGCAATTCATTGGTGGTTTGAAGAACAAAGTTGTGCTTTTAGAGAATAGAGTAAATAGTAGTTGGAAACCTTTTCTAAAATGCTTGGTGCTTAATCATTTCATATCTGTTCACCTCATCTTATTCATTTAACCCTTCCCATTATCATAACCTTAAAAGTCCTCTTGATCATTGCATTTGTGCATTAAAAGTGGAGAGGTAGGATTTTAACAAGCTTATGGCAAAGTGGTTTATTAAGTGGATTTGAAAGAAAAATACCCCAACTTGGTGAGTAGAGTGAAACATTTATATCTTGAGTGTTTTCTCTTTTGCTCATTCCCATTGCATTGATTGTACTCTACATTAATCCCTTCTCATTAACCTAGATCACTATGGATGCTTATTGAAAAGAGTTGGATTAATGGCACTACTGCTTTCTTACTTTGAATTCATAGGGGTTCCCATTTATATCAATACTATTCTCTTGCTTCAGTTTTGTATTGCCTTTGTCCAGGAGTACAAAGGTTTAAGTGTGGGGGATTCATTTGAAAGAGAGCCTTTCTGTCGTTCGCCTTGGGGTTCTCAATCAAAAATAAATCCAAGCTATGCAGTATAGTGCAAACTCAGGTCGTTTCACTTTTGGGAGCCTTTATTAATTACCTAAGCTAGACTAAATGCCATGCCATGCAATGAAATGGGGTTTTGGGTTTTTAAGATTTAAATGAATTGATCCAAAACTAATGCAATGAAAACAACCTAAGATACTATATTTTTGTGTGTTTTAAGATAATAATGATGGAATGGAAATAAGAATGATAGGAAATAGGAAACTTCTTGGAAAATGGTTTTGATGGCAATCATAGTTCACTTAAATATTGGGAGTTTTACAAATCCATTAGGTTTTCTTAATAAGAACCTCATTAACTCAATGAGTCCAAAGCTTACATTAATGAACTCATTAATGTAAACTTTGTTTAGCTTCCCTAATGTGTAAATTGGAATGATCATGCAAATGGCTTAATGAAACACACAATCAACTCAATACCCAAACACAACTAGGCAAGATAAGAGAGAATCATGAGAGAGACATTAAGCATACATGCAACTACATATATTTAAGCTCAAAGTTCAACATCAATCAATCCAATATACAAAAGATAATCAGTAACCACTGATTACAGAATTAATCAAAGTATCTAACTAAGAGTTTACAATTCCTAGACCTAGGAAATCATAAATGCCTAGCTAAAAACTGAAGATTAAAACTAAAACTCCCCTTTGAAGCTTAGGAACTCAAGCCACACCACCATTCTTCAAGAGTTGATAAACCTTAGCTCTCTATAGCTTCAAAAAAAGCTCCAACTGAAGTGAATCCGTCGGCCATGGTAGCTGGGAGTGGAAGGAATTGAGATGGAGTGAATGAAAGATGAAGGAAATGGATGGGGAAGAAGATGGAGGTGGAGAGGCAAGAGGATGGGAGAATAGAGGTTTTGTAGGAGATGGAATGGAGTGTCTGGTCGAAAATAGGGTTTCTAAGGGTTTTAGGGGTCTATCTGGGTCGGATCATATGATTAGAAGCACCATTTTCGCGTTCTGGTCCGGATCTGGCGTTGCTGATATGAAGAGTTCGCCGCGGCGAAGTATGCCCGAGAGGAGCTCCGCCTAATCTTGTGATTTCGCCGCGGCGAACTCTGCCCAAGAGATTACTGGTGAGATTTCAATTTGGCGCCATCTTCGCCGCAGCGAACTCTATTAGTGCTGATACTCTGATCTTGTGTTGTGTCATCCTTTGGTCTTTGATCTTGGCTCCAATTCTCAATTGTCCTACAATAAAAAGCAACAATTTGAAGCATCAATTGTCCTAGAAATCAACTGAATACAATTAATAACCAATTATGACAATCTTAACCTCAAAAAGACACTAACTCAAAGCAAGGACTCTTAATCTAAATTAAGCACAATTATCATCAAAAGGAGCCAAAATCTATGATAAATACCCTTAAAATGATATGAAATAACATAGAATAATTGGGCTAAATCAGTATCCTAAATTTATTTTTAGTATACTTATCACTCTAAAATATTTTTCTAATGTTACCCAATATTTAACTTTCAGTATTTTGAAGTATTTTTATGTAGCGCTCAGCATCCTAAAATTTTCAGTAATACCTAATATTTGAGACCCATCATATTAAAGTATTTTTTTAATATCACCCAATATCATAAATTAATTTTTAGTATATTCTGCACTCTAAAATATGTTTGTAGTAGGATTTTGCACCATAAAGTAAGTTTTCATGCAATATTTTATGGTGATCGATGCACTAAATTTATTTTGAGTTACTGGGTACTCCTAAAAAAAAAAAACTTCAGTGTGTCGGATGCTACATAGAAATTGTTGCTGGCAAAATATTTTAGGGAAAATTACACTCAGGTCCCACAGAACATAATTAATATCAAAAAAGTCCCTGGAAATCGCGAAATGATTCTGAAGTCCCTAGGGACTTGTGTGTAATTAATTCTAATTGTGAAATTATTTAGTTACCCCTGTTAATTTTATTGCAGTAATTCATTTACAACATCAACAGTGGCTGTTGACAACCCGAAAAGAAGTGATTGACAACCTTGACAGTACTCCTGACAACTCACTCTGTGGAATGGCTGTTGACAACCCGAGAAGAAGTGATTGACAACCTCGGCAGTACTCCTGACAACTCACTCTGTGGAATGCCAGGGGCGTTGCTGAGGTTGTTAACCACCTTTTCTCGAGTTGTTAACAGCCACTGTTGAGGTTGTAAATAGGTTCAGATTAACAGGGGTAAGTAGGTAATTTCACAATTAGAATTAATTACAACAGGTCCCTAGGGACTTCAGAATCATTTTGCGATTTCCAGGGACTTCTTTGATATTAATTGTGTTCTGTGGGACCTGAATGTAATTTTCTCAATATTTTACCTACTGAGCGGACAAAATAGGTGGTGCTACTGAAAAATATCTTAAAGTGTTGAGTGTTAGATATTGGGTTCTACTAAAAAAATGTTACATTAGTGCGTACACTAACAATTAATTTGGGATGCTAAATGACACTGAAAGACAATTTTAACGTCATAAGGTGCTAGATATTTTTTTAAAATGAAAAAAAACACTCATCCTCTCCTGCTTTTACTCAAAACGACGCAGTATTAAGGATAAAGGAGGGCAGCGAATGATAGGGGAGAAAGAGAGAAGCCGCGTACATCGCCATCCGACAACGAGGATATGGCATTGAATTTTAGTTTTTGCGATAGAGCTTCCCATATTTGGTTTGTACAGTGTTAAAATTTCACTGCCAAAGTTGTCACATATATTTTCACTCTTTTTCCTTATATTTACTTCCGCCTTTATAAGAACCTCCTACGTATTTTTTTAATATATATATTTATTTAAAGCATTAATTTTTATCATTTAATACTATAAGTACAAAACTTTCTAACTCATTAAGAAAACTCTTGATTATCTTTCATTTACATGTCGTTTGAACAATTAGCTTTGATTATAACTATGTTCTAGAATGAGCATAAAATTACCTTGAAAGTTCCCACATCAATAACACCTCTATATTCTGTTTCTCTTTGAATTCTATCATGCTTTTTTTTTTTCTGGTTTCAAATTTCTGCTCGTTTAATTAAAAGAGATATACGGCCCCAGTAGTAATGTTTTAGCAGGTTCTCTTTTTTAATATTTAGGTACCATGTCGCTATAGTAAAATAGCTGCATCAGTTATATATTGATTTTATTTAAAGAATTTGTAAATATTTAGCTGTAAATAGCTACATAGTTCGATCGTTACCATATCCATTCATTATTATGATTCCTTATTTACATGCCCTTCAACTGTCCTGGAAGCCTTCACAGTAGCTTCATCGATGTTACCTACCAAATAAAAGGCCTGTTCAGGAAGACCATCTAATTCTCTAGAAAGAATCAATTTAACCCTCTAATTGTTTCTGATAGACCAACATATTTCCCCGGCGAACCGATAAATACTTCTACTACAAAAAAAGGCTGTGATAAGAAACGCTCAATTTTTCATGCCCTTGCTATGGTTAAGCGATCCTCTTCGGATAATTTGTCTAACCTAAGTGAAGAATTTCGGGCATACTTAGAGTCTGCAATAAAATCAGGTTGCCACGCGGAGGTCCGATCACGGTGACGGAGTCGGATCTAGGAGACACAGCAAATGCACCGGAGAGAGAGTTTGGAGAGACGAAGAGGAGAGTCTAATAGAGGAGGAAAAACAGCAATGCACAACCACACAAACTGATCCCTTTTGATCAGTTATGTAACTCCCTGTTTTTTTCAAATAAAAACTGTCTCCTCCTACCCAACCGTTCCCGCCTTTGGAAAAAATATATGAAAAGGCAAAAATTACAGTTAAAGACCCATGAGTTTTGCTATTTACACTGGAGTCCCAAATGACATAGGGCTCAGGTCCAATCCACCAAGGGTGGATTGGCCCATTTTCCTACATCTCCCACTCACACTTGGTGCATTAGATGTCACGGGTCTAGTCTCTTCACCTTCCCTCAATTTCATACTTAGTCCTTTGCCATGACCGCGTGGGCATGACGTCTTCGCTTGGGTCCCTGTACTAGAAATCCCTTTTATAGGATCAGCACAGGTCACCCTCTCTTTTGTGTAGCTTGAATTTTAAAATTATGCCTCAGATGTCCTAGATTTACTTATATACACTTTTTCATGGTAAATCTAATCCCTCTCGAGTCAATGGTTGACTCAGATTACCTTTTTCTTATGTCTAATATCCACACTTACGACCACAAAATGTCATAAGGGACATGTCACAGACACTAGCATAGGTGTGTATATCACAGTCAATCTTCCTTTCGTCCAAATATCACTTTGAAATGAATCAGTTGCTTTCTTAGCATACTACCTTAGATCGCATTAATCATGACCATAGGACATATGCCAAAATAGCAGTCACTGAAACATATCTTCATGATATTGTCAAAGTCAAAGGACACCAACAGGAGGATAATTCCTCCCTGGGACTCACACAGCAATGAAGTAGGGATCTTTCACTTGCTTCCCTTTTGCAGTTCTCCCAGCACATGTGGTATGAAACACATGCTACGGTGTTACTCTTTTACTATAAGAGCGTATGTCAATTTGGATTTATTATTAACACTGTACAGACTTAGGTCCAGACACACTCAGTATCTAAACCCAAATTCTTCAACTCTACTCATTGTTATGACGTTGACATTGAAGAGTTTGTTGTCTGGCTACAGGTATTATGGAAGTGGGATTCTAAACTTTGATCCAGCTTTATCAACGTGGATCTCATCTTGACTTGCTACACTTTAGTCAAGGCGACATAAAGTTTGTGTTTCTTCTCTACCATATCAGCATTCATTGCTGCTTTACTGCTAAACACAAATGTCTCATCTTTGTTCACTCCACTTGAGTGTCAAAGGCGGTTGCCCATGTGAGAGAGCCAGCCTTTTTAACCTGTATGACGTACTAGACATTGTATACTATCGAACAAACACATAAAGTGATAACGAAATATAATTTCATTAATGAAGCATTTATATTACACTTTATGTATGCCAAGGGCTTGTACATATTCTTTAAAAACTCTTTCGCCTATTGGCTTTGTCAGAGGATCTGCTACCATACATTTGGTGGAAATGTATTGTACAGTAATAATCTTTTGTGCTATGTAATCTCTAACAAAATTATACTTGATGTCAATGTGCTTGGTTTTGCTGTGATACTTAGGATCTTTAGTATAGGCTATGGCTGCAGTATTGTCACAGTATACCATCACCGGATTGGTACTCTTGTTTCCAAATCCAAGGTGTTCTATAAATCTCTTCAACCATAAAGCCTCTTGCACTGCTGCAGTGCAAGCCACAAACTCAGCTTCCATCGAATGTAAGGCAATGCACGTTTGCTTCTTGCTACTCCAACATATGGCGCCATTGTTGTGCAAGAAGGTATAACCTGAAGTTGACCTTTATTCTTCTTCATCTCCACCTACATCAGCATCAGAGTACCCAACAAGACGCAGGTCACTTCCTTCGTAGCATAGTGCATAATTAGAAGTGCCTTTTAAGTATCTCAAGATCCTCTTTACTGCTTTCCAATGCTTTTCACCGGGGTTAGACTGGAATCTGCTTACCAGTCCCACTGCATAGCAGATGTCTGGTCTTGTACACATCATTGCATACATCAGACTACCAACAGCACTGGCATATGGAACTCTTTCCATCTTCTTTTTGTCAGACTCGGTTTTGAGACACATGTCAGAACTCAAAGCCACTCCAGTAGCAACAGGGATACTCATGGGATTGCAGTCTTTCATGTTAAATCGCTCAAGAATCTTGTTGATATAATTCTCTTGTGAAAGAGAGAGGATTTGTTTTGAATGATTTCTTTGGATCTTAACTCCAAGTATATACTCTGCTTCACCTATATCTTTCATTTCAAAATTCAACGAAAGCCATTCTTTAATAGCCACCACCGAATCTAGACTATTTTCGGCTAATAGTATATCGTCTACATATAAGGATAATATGACAAAATTACCCTCAAACTACTTAATGTAGACGCAGTGGTCTTCCTCTATCATTTGGAAGTCATATGAGGTTATTGCTTTGTGAAACTTCAAATACCACTGTCTAGATGACTGTTTCAATCCACTAAGTCTAATAGAATTGAAACGCACAACAGGTGAGAATGTATCTTCATAATCTATTCCTTCCTGTTGTGTGTACCCCTTTGCCACTAATCGAACCTTGTATTTGTCAATTGATCCATCCACTTTTCTTTTAATTTTGAGAACCCACTTGTTCCCAATGGCTTTACGCCCTTTTGGAAGATCAACTAATACCCAAACTTGGTTCTTTTTCATTGAGTCCATTTCTTCTTCCATAGCTTTCATCCATTCATCTTTCGCAGGACTTGACAAGGCCTCTCATACAGAACGAGGCTCATCATCCCCTTCTGGAGTAACTAAGAGAGATTCGCCTTCTATTTGAAAGCGTCTTTTGGGAACACTTTCCCTGTTACTCCTTCTGATAGGAGCTATTTGCTTATCTTTCTTTCTTTATTCAGGTCTTGGTGTTGACCTTTCTTAGCTCCCACTCAGATTGACACACCTAGACGATTCTGGTTTGTCAATTTGTTCTGAACTGACTTGTTCCTGTGTCTCATAAAGAGAAATAGTGCGGTTGATGAAACTCCTTAATTACATTTTGCTTGTATAAAATAAATGGGAGTTTGGAAGAATTTTAACTGAAATTAATAGAAAAAATGATATTTTGAAGGCCTTAATATTGTTTCAGATTGCATTTTTTTTAGGGGCAAATTGGGAAGTATAGATATTAACCGAATAAAAACTGGACGGAAATAAAAAGATGAGGTGGGCACCGAATGATGGGAGAATAGATATTATTAAAGGAAGGAGGGACCACACGGGGGATAGACATTCTTTCGCTTGCACTTTTCTCTCTCTCTCAACTTCGGATTATCTCACTTTCTCCGCCACACCTCCCTGTGCGCATCAGTTCTGCAATGGCGAAGCAAATCGAAAGATCTACCCAAGCCATTCCTGTGGCCATGAGAAGCTGAAACTCTTCTTCCTTTGGAGATTCAACCGAAGCCTGAGTCATGGAGCTTGAAAGGGAGTTTGTTCAGATTATTTTTTTCTGGATTTGGAAATACTCGTCTCTGGTTAGAGCGTGTGATTTCTGATCTTATTAGCTGAGTTTATGTACTTCTTTATGATTGTTAAATCAGGATTTTGAATGTGCTATGTGTTTAGGTGTCTAATGCTCTTTGTTTTTGGAGTAGATTCGGTTATGATTTTTGATTTGTTCAAATCAGATTGTAACTGAGTTGATTAAAAATCTAATGGATGCTGTTAGTATTCATCTAGGAGCTCTGAATGCATTTCATGTTCTTAATCTGAGAAGGCATATTCAGATTTATCTTTCTAATTAGTGCAAACGAAATATGAATAGACAATGAAGGCTAGGGAATTCTCCGAAGGAAGTTTTCTCAATCTGTTGATTTCAATTCTACTCTTTTGATATTCTGCTTCTGATCATTTTCTTTCTTATTCTACTCTTCAAAGAAATTTCTGAACAAACAATTTGCATAGGATAATTTTCTTCAACTTAATTTGTTGAACACTCTTTTAACTGATTTTCAAGGAATCTTAGCTCCTCAAGAGATCGACCTAGGACTTGCACAATTACTACATATTTTTTTTGCAAACTAGAATTTTTGATAAGCTCCTACGACAGAGTCTATCAATTGGCGCCGTTGCCGGGGAGCTTTGTCTCCTTGGTTCTCAGTTGCTAGAGTGTTTTGTAATCTGCCTTGAATTTTTTTTTTTTTTTATAGAATTTTTGCTCTTCAATCTGTTATTAAAAAAAAAAATTTCTGGTTTCTGTTTTGCTGTGATTCTGCTTAGAGTTGCATTATTTTGGAGATTTTGATTCTGCTATCATTTAGTTTTATTGCTGCTATTTTCGAAAAAAAAAAAAGGAGAGAAGTTTATGACCAGAAATAGGGAACTTTTACCTTTAGATCCAGATCTTAATAAGACTTTACGGGAATTGAAAAAGAGCAAACACGTTAGAACTGTAGGTTTGGAAAATAGGGAGGAAACATCTCACATAACACCCACTAGCCAATCAAGTGATTCTAATAATTTTTCTGACTCAGATTCTGCTGCAGGTGAATTTATAGACAACCATTTCATTATGGCTCAAAGAAACAATGCAAATGAGGATGATACTAGAAGCATCAGAGACATAAACAATACTGCTGCCCATTGTACTCCTAAAGGTTTCTACGCCAATGCTGCAAATTTTGAAATCAAGGGATCATTGATTAGTGCTCTTCCAAGGTTTTATGGCCTGGCTGGGAATGATGCTTATCAGCATTTGGATACTTTATATTCAGTGTGTTCAGCCATGAAACCTCCTGAAGCTAAGCTGGAAGATGTGCTAATGAAGGTTTTTCATTTCTCACTAGAGGGAGGAGCTAAGGAATGGCTTCATACCCTACCTCAACATTATGCTACACTGACATGGGAACAATTGCAGAAAACTTTCTTAGACAAATATTTTCCAGCCTCACGTATCTCAAGCTAAGAAAGGCCATTTATGGGATTTCACAAAGAGACCAAGAATCCTTGTATGACTATTGGACAAGGTATTTGACTCTTATTAATCGCTGTCCAAATCATCAATGTAGTAAGTCAAACCTTGTGCAATATTTCTATGAAGGCTTACTGCCCTCTTATAAGATGAGTATAGATGCTGCTGCAAATGGCTCTATTTTTGCTCTTACACCTAATAAGGCCTGGGAATTATTGGAGACTATGGCTAACAGCAATCAACAATTTTACACAAGAGATGCTATAGGTGTTAGTGAAGTTACCACAGATAACTCTCAAGATATGTTGGTTCAGCTGTTGTCAAAAATGGATAAAAGGCTAGAAAGGCTGGAAAATGAAAGGCAACCGAAGGCTTGTAATGCTGTAAATACTTCCCAAGCTCTAGTGGGACCTTCTTGTACTCACTGTGCATCACCTATGCATACTAGTGAGACCTGTCCTGCACACTATGAAGACCTAGCAGCCATGTATCCAAATAGACCAAATCAGTTTCAACAAAGAAATCCCTTTTCCAATACATACAATGAAGGATGGAGAGATCATCCAAATTTGAGATGGAGAGAAGGAGGGGAAAGGGCATCTCAAGGGCTGAATAGGTTTCAAGAGAGTAGAAATTCTGCAGAAAATCAAAGGGCTATGGTACCTCTACAAGGAGCTTCTTCATCAAAGAATGATGAGAATTTGACCAAGATATTGTCAACTATGGAAGAATTGGGGTCTAAATTGGATTGTACAAATGCAGTGAGTAATTCTAGGTTTGCTGCCTTGGAAATAAGTTTGAGCAGTGGGAGACAAAGTCATCAAATCTGAATACTTTTGTTACACAAATAGCTAATACACTCAATGAAGTTCAAGCAAAAATTGGAGGTGCACTGCCATCTAATACTGTAATCAATCCAAAGTCCTTAAATGCTATAACATTGAGAAGTGGAAAGCAAGTGAAATTTGCCACTGATGACAAGGAGGATTATAATTCTCAAGTTGCTGCCCATTTTGATGAAGGAGAGAGTGATTGTGAAGAAGGTGTATGAAAGAGAATAGTGCTCAAGGACATTTATTAAAGTCTGAAAGTGGGAAGGAGAATCAATTACGATCAAGGGCAAGAAAGATGATAAATCAATCTGATATGGATGAAGTTGAAGATTCTGAACATCAAACTTGCACACATCACCACTTCAGTAAGGATGAGGGAACTGTCACAGAAGAAAAGGAGCAGCAACTGAAGAGGAAAAATAAGGAGCAATTAAACTCTACTGCATCTGAAGCTGTCCAAAATCCAGAAAAAGAGGTAAGAATTTCAGAACTTCCATTTCCTAATTCCTTTCTGCTTAATAAAAAAATTTCAAATGAAAAATTAGAAAAAGAAGCTTTGAATTTGTTTAGCAAGCTAGAAGTCAATGTTCCATTGCTGGATTTCTTGAAAAGCATGCCTAAATACATGAGATTCTTGAAGGATTTGTGCACTAATAAAAGAAAATGTAAACCTAATGAGATGGTGCAGATTGGTTCTAGTGTTTCAGCTTTATTCAAGCCACAAATTCCTGTAAAATGTGCTGATCCTGGAGCATTTAGTATTCCTTGTACCATAGGTAAATTGAACATTGCTAGTGCCCTTTTAGATTTAGGGGCAGCAATCAATGTAATGCCTATGTCTATCTACACATCTTTAGGCATTGATTCTATAAAAAATACTAGCATGATTGTTCAGTTAGCAGACAGAACCACTAGAAAACCTTTTGGACTGTTAGAAGACATATTAGTAAAGGTAAAAGATTTGGTTTTTCCAGTAGATTTTTATGTCCTTGACATGTCACGTGAGTCAGTCTTTGAAGGACCTTTAATCTTGGGAAGGCCATTTCTTCGAACAGCAAATACAGTCATTAGCATGAAGGATGGGTATATTACAATGGAAGTAGGTGATCATGTAATCAAATTTAATGTCTATGAAGCTATGAGACACCCTTTTGAGGATTATTCTCTTCTTGATCTAAGGGTTATTGATGTTTTCATTGATGAATCTGCTGCTGAACATGCATTGACATTGTGTGATGAAGATAATTTGGAAATAGTAGAACCTGAATTGACTACAACTGAGATTGATTCCTTCTTCTTCTCTGATTATTTTTTGGACAGCAATGATGACGTGTGTAGTATTAGCCAACTCTCGGTTGATAGCTCACTTTCCATCTTGCAGTCTTTTTCTTTTGATACTACTTCTTTTATTAGTGCCACTAACTCTTTACTTTCAAGTGATGATTGTGGAAGACAAATTTTAGCTGAGTTTGCAGAGGCTGAATCTATTGCAAAGAATGAGTTGAAAGACTTTAAAGCCTCTTGTGATGAAGTTTCAAAAGATGCTGTCATGGATGATTTGGATAAGGATAAGCAAGCAATTGTTTCAACAAGAGATGATGTTAATGACAAGTCTACATTGCAGCTACCTCTAGCATTGGTTTAGAGAAAACCCAATCTGATTTAATGCTTGATTTAAATTCTGAAAGTTCATTTCAAACTATTAAACACTTTTATGATTTACTTTCTGAATTTGTTTTAGGTCCAGAACAGTTTAAAGAGCAATTGGAGTTTGCCTCTAATGAAGTTTATTCTAAGAAGCAAATCGGTAGCAGAGGCATCAATAAGAAAACTAAACAGGACATGAATGTTTTAAATTGGTTACATTCATTTGAGTTTGATTCTTCTCTAGATCACTCACTTGCTGTTTCTGATCTGAACAGGGTGAAAAAGTTTCCAGAACAGATGAAGACTTGGGTAGGAGCTTTGGAACCGCAAGAACTTATTCCATCAGTCATCAAACCACCAGATTTGGATCTTAAACCTTTACCTTCTAATCTGAAATATGTGTTTCTGGCTGAAAACAATAAATTGCCTGTTATAGTAGCTAATTCACTATCTGAATTTGAAGAGCAACAATTAGTCACAGTTCTGAAAAAAAATATGAGAGCTATAGGCTGGTCTTTAGCTGATATTCCAGGTTTAAATGCTTCCATTTGTACCCATAGAATCTTATTAACAGAAGGTGCTAAGCCTATAAGACAGCCACAAAGAAGATTAAACCCCTTAATTCTTGAAGTGGTCAAAAAAGAAGTGACTAAGCTACTTAGTGCAGGAATAATATACCCTATTTCAGATAGTGAATGGGTTAGTCCAGTGCATGTAGTACCCAAAAAAAGTGGCATAACTGTAATAAAAAATGAGAAAAATGAATTAATACCCACTAGGGTGCAAAATTCATGGAGGGTATGTATTGACTACAGAAAATTAAATGATGCAACAAGAAAAGATCACTTTCCTTTACCTTTTATTGACCAAATGCTTGAAAAGCTAGCTGGAAAAACTAACTATTGTTTTCTTGATGGATTTTCAGGTTATTTCCAGATTCCTATAGCACCTGAAGATCAAGACAAGACAACTTTTACTTGTCCTTATGGGACCTTTGCCTATCGAAGATGCCCTTTGGGCTATGCAATGCTCCGGGAACATTTCAAAGGGCTATGATGGCCATATTTCATGAGTTTTTGGGGTCATCCATGGAAGTTTTCATGGATGACTTCACTGTGTATGGTGATGACTTTAATTCTTGTTTAGAAAATCTGGATAAGATTTTAGCTAGATGCATAGAGAAGAACCTCATCTTAAATTTTGAAAAGTGCCATTTTATGGTTGAACAAGGCATAGTGTTAGGGCATCTTGTTTCTAGGAATGGTATAGAAGTAGATAAAGCAAAAATAGAAGTTATATCATCTTTACCATATCCTAAAACCTTGAAAGAGCTTAGGTCTTTTCTTGGTCACTGTGGTTTTTATAGAAGATTTGTGAAAGACTTTAGTAAAATTGCCTCTCCACTATCCAAACTTTTGCAAAAAGATGCTGATTTCAATTTTGATGAGGAATGTAAATTTGCATTTGATAATCTGAAGAATATGCTTGTTTCACCACCCATACTCACTGCACCAAATTGGGACTTTCCATTTGAGTTGTCTTGTGATGCCTCTCATGCTGCAGTAGGTGCCATGTTAAGTCAAAAGATTGATAAACTGTCCAAAGTAATTTCATATGCTTCAAAAACTTTAGATAATGCTCAAATGAATTATACAACAACCGAAAAAGAGCTTTTTGCTATTGTGTTTGCTTTGGACAAGTTTAGAGCTTATCTTATTAATTCTAAGGTGGTTATATATACTGATCATTCTGCTATTAAATTTTTGTTTAAGAAACCACAATCAAAACCAAGGTTGTTAAGGTGGATGCTTCTATTGCAAGAGTTTGATGTTGACATTAGAGATAGAAGTGGAGCAGAAAATACTGTTGCTGACCATTTAAGTCGTTTACCACCTGGAACTCAAGGAGTTTATGCTCCTGACATAACCTGTGATGATTTTCCAGATGCTGTTTTGCTTGCTTTAGCAGTTAAGGAACCATGGTATGCAACCATGGTTAATTACCTAGCTACTGGACTGATCCCATCTTCTTTGTCTCGTTTTCAGGTACAGAAAATTAAAAGCGAAGCTAAATATTATGTGTGGGATCCTCCTTTATTGTGGAGATTATGTAATGATCAGATTATCAGGAGGTGCGTTCCAGATGAGGAGTTTGAAGGTATCATATCAGCATGTCACTCACTATCTTGTGGTGGTCACTTCAGTGGTAAGAAAACAGCCAGAAAGGTTTTAGAAGCTGGTTTTTATTGGCCTACTGTTTTTAAGGATTGCTATGAGTATTGTAAAACTTGTGATATATGCCAAAGATTTGGTGGTTTAAGTAAAAGACATGAAATGCCCCTTCACCCTATGTTATTTTGTGAAATATTTGAGGTTTGGGGAATTGACTTCATGGGCCCATTCCCTTCTTCTATGGGTTTTATCTACATCTTATTGGCTGTTGATTACCTCTCAAGGTGGGTAGAAGCTATTCCAACTAAGAAAGATGATGCAGCCACAGTTTCTAAATTCCTCAAATCTCATATATTTACAAGGTTTGGAGTCCCTAGAGCCATAGTAAGTGATAGAGGGACACATTTCTGTAATAAGGTTGTGGATGGATTACTTGCAAAATATGGAGTTGTTCATAAAATGTCTACACCTTATCATCCCCAATCTAATGGACAAACTGAAATTTCTAATAGGGAAGTGAAGCAAATTTTGGAAAAGATAGTTAAACCCTCTAGAAAAGATTGGAGTAGCAAGTTAAATGATGCTTTATGGGCCTATAGGACAGCATACAAAACCCCTATAGGAATGTCTCCATATAGGCTTATCTATGGAAAATCTTGTCATCTCCCGGTTGAGATTGAACATAGGGCATTTTGGGCAGTAAAAGCTTGTAACATGGACTTTGAATCTGCTGCAACAGAAAGACAACTCCAGCTGCAGGAATTAGAGGAAATTCGATTAGAAGCCTATGAAAACTCAAGATTATATAAAGAGAAAACTAAGGCTATTCATGATAGGGGTATCCTAAGGAAACATTTCAATGTGGGAGATAAAGTTCTCTTGTTTAGGGCCAGATTTAAATTTAAGCAAGGGAAATTAAAAACAAGATGGGATGGTCCTTATAAGGTTACTAAAGTTCACAATTTTGGCATGATTGAATTGTTGGATGAAGAGAGTGGCAGGAGCATGAAAGTTAATGGACATTTGCTGAAGTTGTACCATGAGAATTTGGAGCCTCCTTGATCAGGTTGCTTCTTTCCCTCATTAACTTTTCTTTATTTCTATAATTGTTGTGCTCTGTGTTTTAGTTTTTTTTTTTTCCCCAAAGATAAGTGGGGGAGAGAGGCAATACTAGTAGAAGGTAACATAGTTATCATTACATCTGTGTGAACTCCTTTCTTGATTTTGTTTGGCTTTGGCTTTATTGATTGTATTGAGGACAATACAATAGCCAAGTGTGGGGGAGAAGTTGATTAGTGCTGTCAGATTTCATATGTTCATAGCTGCTGTCTTCTGTGAGCTGAGTGAATTCTTTTTGAATGATGGTTGCCATGTATTGCTGTTATTAAACACTCATATTGGCTTAGTGAGTGTCTTGCATAGCGAATTCAATCCTGTTCTACCAGCAAAGTTTGTGAATTGCATGGACATCATGGCATTACTTGAATTAAATTTCTGCACATTTTGGTTTGGGCACTCTGATTTTTGACATGGCTACATTTGAGTTCATTTTCTCATTGATTATTACAAAGTGAGCATGTCTTGGATATGAAGAATTGACTGGTTGTCTGATTCTGTATAATTAGTACAAAAGGAGTGAGTATTCATAGCATGAAAGTTAGTCCATTGTGCAATTTTCTCCTGTTAATGGGCTGAGAGGAATTAACCTTCATGGAAGGAATTTTGGGCCTATAATTGCTTCTTAAATATTGAGTGACACTCTCTAGTACTAAGTTTCTCTAGAACTTGTCCCAACTCTTGATTGAGGCCACATATATACATTTGATGAAGTGTAAATGACAGAGGCATTCTTTTTCTAAACCCATTCAGACCCAAACACAAACTAAAAACACTTTAATCCCTTGCTAACCACTTTGAGCCATTCATTCTCCTTCTTTCTACATGACTAACCAAATTGAGTTGATGGCATCTTATTTTGTCTAAATAAGAGTTAGGTGTATCAACTTGAATTTAGTGGATTATACTTGGGATCATGAACATTTGAAGAATACTTAGGCATGCCGTGTTGGAAAAAAAAAACAGAAAGAAAAAAAAAACAAAGAAAGAAAGAGAAGAAACAAAATAAAAAAAAATTGAAAAAAAAACGAAAAAAAAAGAAAAAGAAAAAGAAAAAAAAAAGAGAAAAAGGATTCTGGAAATAGAAAGCAATAAAAATACTAGCAGTAATGTGTTGTTAGTAAATACCCAAGTTGGAGTAACTTTGTAAAAAAAAAAATGAAGAGAAAAATTGGTTTATTGAGATCTATATTTCCTTAGAATGCATATGAGCTTGATTTGGTCAGATTTGCAAATTGCTTCCATTTCCATCTTAGCCTTTCCAACATTACAACCTATCACAAGTCCTCTTGATACATGGATTTAATGTTTCAGAGTGGTGGAGATATTAGAGTTTTGACAAGCTTATGGTAGGACTTGGACTGTGAGAGAGGAGTGAAAATAACCTTTATACAAAAGAGAGGAGAGAAACACTTTTCCTTTGTGAGTCCTGGATGCCCATTACCAGTAAAACCATTGCTCTTTAGACTGATTATTACGCTGTGAATGGTTGCACCTTGGTTGCTGATTATTAAGGAAAGGATAATTTGGTTAATGAACTCATGTCTGGGAATGTCATTGAATTAATCATTGAAAACTGAACTATTACTTGAGTTTGATTTGCCCAGGAGTGCAAAGCTTTAGTGTGGGGGAATTTGATGAAACTCCTTAATTACATTTTGCTTGTATAAAATAAATGGGAGTTTGGAAGAATTTTAACTGAAATTAATAGAAAAAAAATGATATTTTGAAGGCCTTAATATTGTTTCAGATTGCATTTTTTTTAGGGGCAAATTGGGAAGTATAGATATTAACCGAATAAAAACTGGACGGAAATAAAAAGATGAGGTGGGCACCGAATGATGGGAGAATAGATATTATTAAAGGAAGGAGGGACCACACGGGGGATAGACATTCTTTCGCTTGCACTTTTCTCTCTCTCTCAACTTCGGATTATCTCACTTTCTCCGCCACACCTCCCTGTGCGCATCAGTTCTGCAATGGCGAAGCAAATCGAAAGATCTACCCAAGCCATTCCTGTGGCCATGAGAAGCTGAAACTCTTCTTCCTTTGGAGATTCAACCGAAGCCTGAGTCATGGAGCTTGAAAGGGAGTTTGTTCAGATTATTTTTTTCTGGATTTGGAAATACTCGTCTCTGGTTAGAGCGTGTGATTTCTGATCTTATTAGCTGAGTTTATGTACTTCTTTATGATTGTTAAATCAGGATTTTGAATGTGCTATGTGTTTAGGTGTCTAATGCTCTTTGTTTTTGGAGTAGATTCGGTTATGATTTTTGATTTGTTCAAATCAGATTGTAACTGAGTTGATTAAAAATCTAATGGATGCTGTTAGTATTCATCTAGGAGCTCTGAATGCATTTCATGTTCTTAATCTGAGAAGGCATATTCAGATTTATCTTTCTAATTAGTGCAAACGAAATATGAATAGACAATGAAGGCTAGGGAATTCTCCGAAGGAAGTTTTCTCAATCTGTTGCTTTCAATTCTACTCTTTTGATATTCTGTTTCTGATCATTTTCTTTCTTATTCTACTCTTCAAAGAAATTTCTGAACAAACAATTTGCATAGGATAATTTTCTTCAACTTAATTTGTTGAACACTCTTTTAACTGATTTTCAAGGAATCTTAGCTCCTCAAGAGATCGACCTAGGACTTGCACAATTACTATATATTTCTTTTTTGCAAACTAGAATTCTTGATAAGCTCCTACGACAGAGTTTATCAGCGGTCAACATCTCCTTTATTAGGAAATTCAGTCTTAATGAATGTGGCATCTCTTGATTCTATTTTAGTCACTGTTCCATCTTCATTTTCGCCTATGAAAACGTATCCTTTGGATTGTTCAGAGTACCTTATAAAGATACACTTCTTTCCTCTAGGACCCAATTTCCCATGCTTATGGGAATCATCATGAACATATGCTGCTGACCCCCAGGGCCTTAGGATACTTAGATCCGGTTTGTATTTTGTCCATAATTCATAGGGTGAGGAAGCGACTGATTTTGAGGGCACACGGTTAAGTATGAAGGTTGCTGTTAATAAAGCATCACCCCAATATGAAATTGGTAGGTTTGCTTGAGCCATCATAGACCTAACCATGTCTAGAAGAGTTCTATTCCTCCTCTCAGCCACTCCATTTTGTTGTGGAGTGCTAGGGATAATCAGTTGTCTAATTATCCCTTTTTCCTCACAGAGCTGTTTAAATTGATTAGATAAATATTCACGACCTCGATCAGTACGTAATGCTTTAATTTTACTGTCCATTTGATTCTCTACCTCATTTATGTATCGTCTAAAGCACTCAAGAGCTTCAGACTTATGCGAGATTAGATAGACATGACTATATCGTGAAAAATCGTCAATAAAGGTAATAAAATACCAAGCTCCATGTCTCGCCCTCACACTCATTGGACCACAGATATCAGAATGGATTAATTGCAATGGATTTTCAGCTCTTGTTCCCTTACCGAAAGGTTTTCTAGTTCCCTTACTAGCTAGACAATTTTCACATAAGGACATTTCCATGTTAGGGATTGCACCCAACATTCCTTCTTTTGCCAGTCTAATCATTATATTTTGATTAATATGTCCTAGTCTAACATGCCAGATATTCATATCAAGATTACTTGAAGAAATAGCAAAACAATCATGAGCGTTAAAACCAAAAGCAAGATCCATAACAAAAGATTTCTGGAATCTGAATGTTGAACCATAAAGTACTGAGTTGAAGAAAATATCTGCAACTTTGCCATGAAAATTAACATTAAACCCAAAGTCTACTAAGCAAATAACAGAAATTAAATTTCCTCCGATGTCGAGAGCATGAAGCACATCATGGAGTATCAAGGTCTTTCCACCATGCAAAGTAAGTTTGCAGGTGCCAATGCCTCGAACCTCAATTCTCGTATTGTTCCCAACGTAAAGCCACTTGCTTTGATACGGCAACCGATGGTATTCCACGAAGGATCCTCGATCCCTGCTTACATGGTCTGTGGAGCCTGAGTCTATAATCCAAGATGAAGAAATAGGTTCTGTTAGAAAAACAGTACTAGAAACATATGAAACATGTGAATTCACATAATTCACTAATACCTTTTCGCTTTCAGCCTGTTTGGAACAGTCACGTGTGAAATGGCCTATCTATTGGCAGGTGAAGCATTTGACCTTCTTCAGGTCCAGCTTCTTCTTCCCTCCTTTCTTTCCCTTCTTCTTGAATTGTTTCTTGCCCTTTTTAAATTGAGGACCGCCCTTCTTCCCTTTCTTTTGGGGCTTCTTGCCCTTTTTGAAATTGGGCTTAGATTGGGGAAGTACCAGCATCCTCAGTCAAATAGGTCTGTCCAGAGCTCTTGTAAGCCTCTAGACGTTCATCTTCCAGCTCCAGATGCTTAGCTACATCATTAAAAGTGATGATGTTTTCATTGTGGGTTAGGTTGACTTTCATGTGCTCCCAACTTGCAGGGAGTGACCTGATGACAGCCTGCACTTGCTGCTCATCAGACAGGTTATGTCCAGCTTCCTTCAGTTCCTGGAATATATTGGCCATCTCTCTCAGATGTTGCTTCATAGGATTGTTTGGCTTGAGCTTATAGGTATTGAACTCAATCGTCAACCTTTTAAGCTTGGTCGTAGAGACTCTGCCAAACTTATCCTTCAATGCTATCCACATGGCTTGTGCAGTTTTGTGCGACTCAAATTCGCACGTCCAGTTGTCAGCCATGGAGCTCAAAAGCGTGATTCTTGCTATGCTATTCTTCTTTTTCCAGGTTAGATATGCCTTTTGGTCTCTCCTGTGCTGGACCGTGTTGCCAGCTTCAGGTTCAACCATAGCAGTGGTGAGAGGCTCTATCGCATCCTGTTCTTCTAGGATATACTGGACCTTTCAGTGCCAGATGTCCCAGTTGTCCCTATTAAGCTTTTCCCCTTTGTTCAATTCAGCAATTATGTTCTTGGTTGCCATTCTTAGTTCTGTGACAAATTTATCCCACATTAATCTATGTTCTCTTTAAAGAGAACCAAACCAAAGAATATTTCAGTTATATAGCACAATGAAGTATACAATGTAATGTGCCTATATTATCCTCGATCAGTAAATAATGAAATTACAAGATCTATGATCAGGAGAATACGTTTGTACCTCCCATCACACAGATACTAGTAATTATCATTATATTCTATCAAGAATACTATATAAGCACTTCAAAAATGTAACCTTTAGAAGTCTTATCTTCTAAAAGCTCCCACTTATAAAAGGCATACACATGATATTTACAAATAATCATACAACAATAATTCAAGCAATTTCATTAAATGAAATAGCATACTTAGTCTGTTTACAATGCATGAAACCACAAACTTAAGGCGAATACAAATATTACATCACTTGATATGAACATAAAGGTAATCAAGCATTGCTTTTCTTAGGCTTCTAAGTTTGCGCGTTTTGTTCATAAAGGAAGATACTAGCTCTATGGCCCAAATCCAGTAAGACTTTCTTATGGGTTTGCCTTTAGGTCCGCCTCTAACCCTTATTGTTCTTATGCACTCCATTATGACTCTAAGGTAGAATTCGGTATTCTTCTTATCGGTCATGTAATAGATGTAGCTAGCAAGCATGCCATTGATGCCTTTTATGTTTGTTAATTTAGCTGCATCTCTTTCAGCTATTCTCATAGCTAAAGCAGGGGTACAGGGTTGATCCACCTCTTCGCCTTCCTCTACTTCGGTTTTATTGGGAAGATCTAGTGAATCATTACAGACCAAATGAGGTTCGGTACGGAGGGGTTCAGTGGAGAATAAAGATTCTGACTCAGGTCCAAAATCTATTAACTCCTCCAGGACTTCTTGAGGAACCTCTTCAGGGTCCTCTTTAGGATCCTTATCTTCTGGTTCATGTTCTGGAACTGCATTATCCATGTAAAATTATTCCAATGAACCATTTTTGATATTTTCAATGCTACTAGAAGCCTCTTGCTTCATTTTCACCTAGAACAAAATAATTTAAATTATTTTGAATATTCTGGAATTTATTTCCGCATGAAAATACCAGAAAATACACTGAAAATACTCACAAATAGATCCTTAATTGTCTCCAAAATTATCCAATTACATATCAAAATGAAGATCTTGATTTTAGGGATTTTTAGAGACAAACCGCACCTCAAACGGACCTCGCATGTGCCTACACGCGCCCCTAGAAGGAAAAATTTGAGAAAAATAAAATAAAAAAAATATTTTCCCACTCGCCTTCTCGGCGCGTGTACTACAAACGTCGCCCTGCAGATTGCCGGCGGTGACATGCGTCGTTCCGGCGGCCTCTACGCACCACCACCTTTCAGGTGGTGGTCCCCATGTGCTAAGGTGGTGTGCCACGTGGCAGAACGTGCCACGTGGCGCTGCTGGCTCAAATTTTTTTTTTTTTTAAAGAATACCTTCCCCCCCCTTTTTTTTTTTATGGTGAATGGGCTGGACCGGTTGGGTCAACCCGATCCAGAGGCAGACCTAGGTTTGCAATCCCTTTTTTTTTTTGTTTTTTTTTTGAAATGTTTTTTTATTTTTTTTAATAATTGGGCCGGATCATTTTCCAAGCCCAGATCCCTTCCCCCCTTCTGGCTTTTTTTTTTTTGCTGGACGACACCAAAACGGCATCGTTTTGGGGGGCTGGAGGTTGTCTTCAACCTCTAGCTGGGTCTGACCGACTCGGTTTCTGCAACTGGGTCGGGTCCGACGGACTCGTCAGACCCGAAACCTTCTCTCCTCCATATCTTCACCGTCCGGTGTCCGTTTTTTGCGTATTTTATATCATTTTCTTCATTTTTTCAAGCTCTACGCAATGGGATAAATTTTGAAGCCTAAAAATTCATTTTAAGCAAACCCAAAAATGAGAAGCGTACAGCCAAAAAAATATACTGTATAAAACGATTTTCACGGAGGCAGAGAAGCAACCCAATATGTCTAAACATAAATATAAGACACAAAAACTATCATACTGAAAGTAAAATGGAGGATTTGCATAATATATTGAAGCAAATCGCAAGTTACTCAAACCGAACAATCAGAAAAAAATACTGATATGAAAACGTAGGCCACAGAATCAATAGGAAATATTAAGGCTCTGATACTAATGAAGGATTTTAGGCATACCTGGAGGCTGCAATAAAATCAGGTTGCCACGCGAAGGTCCGATCACGGTGACGGAGTCGGATCTGGGAGACACAGCAAATGCACCAGAGGGAGAGTTTAGAGAGACGGAGAGGAGAGTCTAATGGAGGAGGAAAAAATGCAATGCACAACCACACAAATTGATCCCTTTTGATCAGTTATGTAACTCCTTGTTTTTTTCAAATAAAAACCGTCTCCTCCTACCCAACCGTTCCCGCCTTTGGAAAAATATATGAAAAGAAAAAAATTACAGTTAAAGACCCATGAGTTTTGCTATTTACACTGGAGTCCCAAATGACATTGGGCTCGGGTCTAATCCACTAAGAGTGAACTGGCTCATTTTCCTACACCAAGGATATGCGTCTCTATGTGTGTGTATTGGAACATGCCACGCATATCATAAGATATTGTCTCCTGCTTGCATTGATAATGGAGTTTTTTCAGCCTCATCATGACGTGGATGTGTTAATTAACATACACACGCACAACTTTCAAGTTCTTTTTTTTTTTTTGAATAAGAGACTTTCAAGTTTATTCATTGAGATTAGGAAATCGTTTTGCTCAATTTATTGAACTTTTCAAAAAATATACTCTTCAAAAAGTTAACTTCTAGAAATGATTATGAATTTTGTTTCGTTTTCAACATTTTTAGGAATGAATTAGAGTCTAACTATTTTTATATAATAACTAATTTTTAATGCTAAAGAGATAAATATGCTTAAGATTCAACCTCAATAATTTACTTCTTTTTTTTTCTTTGATACATAAATTTCAGGAAGGGGGTTGGACTCATCCATGATCCAAGAGCAAGGCGCCTAACTCATGATCTCATGACTTTACAAACCAGGTAAGAGAGTACACATGCCTCCACCTCCTGTAACATCGCCACTTACTAACTAGAACTAACCATGATGGAAAGGAATAAAACTAGTAATCATATCCTATCATGGTTATTTGGAAGCAATCACATCACTAAGGGGCTAACCATGATAAAAAACCATTCGACCTCAATTAAGGCTATCATAGTTAGAAAAAGAATAACCTATATCTGCAATCATAGCTAAAGAGGTTATAAGATGACACGCCTCAGTAAATTATAATAGCAGTTCATATTTGACTAGTCAATACTAGCAACAACTAAACTTGCGAAAATTGCTATTATCACATCGTGGATCTACAGTAATTCAATCACATGCAATCTAAGGGCTTCTAGCCTACTACCAGCATTCCAGTCTAATGTTCAGTCAAAATAAAGCAAAGATAGAAGGTATAATACGTTTACTAAGTCAAACGACATAAAAATATAAACAATCCAAATAAATTATTTAACTTAAAATTAATTAGTAAAAATATGGTATATCCCATAAATAACAGATTTTCAACTAAATAAATTAATTTAAATACTAAAACTAACAAATAGACAAATCTAAACCGATTAAAGTTAACAACTCATTTGCTTTTAAATTTCTATAGTAATCTTTTATCAAAACTCAAAACTTATATCATATATAAGTCTCAAAATTTTCTCCAATTACTATAGTAATAATGTTAATATGAAGTTTAAAATATACAGGAAATATTCATAAAGAAAGTTTGATAAAAAGAAGTAATTTTATGTACCTAAAATATCTTCAAAGTTTACCCTCTCCTTCAAAATGACCGCAGCTCTGCTCGTTCTCTCTCGCACTCTTTCTCTCTTTTCCTCCTTCTCTCATGCACGCTCACTTTCTGCCTCCTACTCTCTTATATTCTCCAATTCCAACCACCCTTTCACCATTTTTTCTCCTTGCATTAACTCTTCCTCCCCCAAGTCTTCATTCTCTCCCCCAAAGTCTTCCCAATGCCATTTTTTTCCACACGTCTCCCAACTTTCTATGCCTCATTTTCCATGGTTCACTTTTCAACGAAAGTGTGGAAAGTTGCTCCCTTCTTTTATTTTTTTAAATTAAAATATTAGGATATTACAGTTATAGAGGTTAGAAGCTTTGTGAGATTAGCAGGATACTATCACAAGTTTATCAAAGGACTCTCGCAGATCGCCATGCCATTAACGAAATTGATAAAGAAATATCAATTGTTCATCTGGATTGATAAATACGAAGCTGCATTCTAAGAGTTAAAATCCCAATTAACAACTGCACCTGTACTTACTATCGCTGACCCGAATCGGCCATACACCCTATATACCGATGCCTCATTGAAAGGTTTAGGTGCCGTATTAATGCAAGATAGGAAGGCGGTAGCATACGCTTTACGACAGCTAAGATCCCATGAGGAAAATTATCCAACTCATGATCTAGAGCTGACAGTAGTGGTATTTGCCCTTAAGATTTGGAGACAATATCTTTATGGGTCAAAATTTGAAGTGCTTAGTGACCATAAGAGCCTAAAGTATTTGATTGATCATAAGGAATTAAACAACCGGCAGGGAAGGTGGCTAAAATTCCTAAAAGATTATGATTTTGAATTGAAATATCACCCAGGCAAGGCAAATGTGGTCGTAGATGCCCTAAGCTGAAAAACCGTTCACGTACTCTATATGAATCTAAGAGAATACTATTTACTAGAGAGCTTGAGGTATAGCGGGGTTTTTCCTGGCTCACCTAGCCTATTACGGTCAGATTTAAGGTGATTGATTTAAGGGAGGAACTTGTGACTTCTCAATTGCAAGATGAGTACCTAAAGAGAATTAAGGAAGAGTTACAGAAAGGAGAGGTAAAGGATTATAGCTTTGGAGAGGATGGTATTTTAAGATACCATGGGAAGGTGTGCATTCCAGGTAATGGAGAAATTAAGAGGCTGGTACTAGAGGAAGCCCATCGAAGTAAATATACCATGCATCTAGGAGCCACTAAGATGTATCATGACTTTAGGCAACAATATTAGTAGCCAGGGATGAAGCGGGATGTGACGAAGTATGTACAGAAGTGTCTCACTTGTCAGAGAGTAAAGATCGAACATTTAAAATCCTCAGGCTTGCTGCAGAATCTAGAGATACCCAAGTGGAAATGGGAGAGTATCTTTATGGACTTTATTATGGGATTACCAAGAATGCTGGTAGGTTTTGATGCCATATAGGTTATTGTGGATCAATTAACAAAGTCCACCCACTTTTTACCTATTAAAATGAACTACTTGATGGAAACATTAGCACAAATATATGTCTAAAAATAATTAGACTTCATGAAACCCTGACCAGTATAGTCTCAGATCGCGATCCCAGGTCCACATCAAGATTTTGGAAGTGGTTACAAGAGGCAATCGGATCCAAATTGTGTTTTAGTAGAGCATACCATCTGCAAACTGATGGGCAAATAGAAAGCACCATAGAAACATTGGAAGATATGCTTTGAGCATGTGTTATTGAGTTTAGAGGAAGTTGGGATAGCCACTTATCATTAGCAGAGTTTACTTATATTACCATTCTAGTATATAAATGGCACCATTTGAAGCATTATATAGTAGAAAGTGTAGATCGCATTATGTTGGACAGAGTTGAGTGAAAGGACTATTTTTGGCCCTGAGTATGTAGATGAGACCACTAAGAAGATTAAAGTAATCAAACAAAAGTTGTTGACTGCACAAAGTAGACAGAAAAGCTATGCTGATCAAAGACGAAGACCGCTAGAGTTTGACGTAGGGGATCATGTGTTCCTGAAGATATCTCCTACTACTGATATTGGTAGATCCATTAAGGCTAAAAAGTTGACACCCAGATACATCAGATCATATGAAATCCTAGAAACAATTGGGTTAGTAGCCTACCGGATTGCACTACCTCCACATTTGTCAAAAGTGGATGACATATTCCATGTCTCCTAATTAAGAAAATACCAGCCGGACCCATCACATATTATAGAATGATAAGAGGTAGAACTATAAGGAGACTTGACTTATAGAGCAGAACAAGAGAAAATCCTTGATGTCAAGGATAAGGAATTGCAAAATAAGACTATTAGACTCCTCAAAATCTTCTAGAAGGGTATGTCACATGGTGATGCTACTTGGGAAACTGAGAAGAGAATGTGTCGTGACTATCCTCACCTATTCAACAAAGGTATGAACAGGTCGTCCTTTATTGAATTTTGAGGACAAAATTTATTGAGGTGGGAAGAACTGTAACATCCTTATTTTTATAACTAGTATTTAACTAAATTTATAAATAAATATATTTTAGTATTAAGTTTATAAAAATTTAGGTATAAGCAAATTATTATTATTATTATTTTTGTGTGTGAGTATGTGTGAATGTGCATATGTGGATGATATTTTAGAAAATTATACCATGGTATAGAAGTCCCACATCGACTAATTATTAGAGTGAAGAAGTTTGAGGAGCCTATATATAAGAGGTAGTGGGTGGAGCTTAAAGTGAGTAAATAATTTTCACACATATCTCAGATAGTCTCAGAAAAGTGCTAGTTTTGAGTTTATTAACCATTGGATCGGACTAAAATTTGGCCACCCTATTTGGGACATCCAAGTCATTAATGTCAACAGTTGGATCATTATTTTGATCTCTGAGTTACAAGTTATTAGGTACGTTTTCAACTTTTTTTTTTTTTTAAGATTTAGCAGATAGAGTCTTAAATAGTAAATTAGCATTTTTAAGTTCGTTCACCGTTAGATTGAGCTATAATTTGGAGAATAGTATCATGATAGATAGGACATTAAATTCAATGGTCAGATTAAGGGTTTAACTTCTGTAGTGAGAATAATCTGGTTCGTATTAAATCTATTTATTTAAGTCATTCAAAGATAGAACAAAAGTTATAAATTACAGTTTGTCTATTTACGCTATGAATTTAATGATTCTAATATATAATCTAATAATTAAAGGATACTTAAGCAAGAAAAATTTAGGAATCAAGTCTAAATTATATATATATTTTCTCATTCCAAACCTTAGAAAATGGTTTTTTAGGCTAGAATTCTGAGTAAAAATTATAGCTTTTAGAGGAGAAATTAGAGGCTAGAATTTTGTGAGTAGCCTACTCTAATACTATAGAGATAACATTTTAACTTCGTTTGTAGATATAAACTCTATTGTGGTATTTTCGAGGTTGGACTTTGGTTGTATTTGGCTGTCAGCTAGGAGACCATGTAACTAAAGTTTTATCTGTTGCATGCTCTAGTATGAAGTTGGTGAGTGCTTTTATAACTAAATCTATAAAAGTATATTATGTTTTGTATGAAATGTCTTGTGGGATGCTATTAAAAAAAAAAAAAGGATTGATATCGTTTATATTACAAGAAATTAGTGATCATAATTATGATGTGTTATTATGAAATTCGGTTGATTATGCATATAAATGTGTCATTTTGAACCCTGTGCATCTAGTTTGGGTGGGGGAAGGAGATAATTGGGGTTATTGAGATTTATATACTTGCCACGTGGTATTAGCCTCCATATAGAGCTCTATGGTTGGCCGCTATTATTGTCCTGCTAGTTCTTTGAGGGACTGCGACACCCTACTAGTTCTTCGAGAGGAGACCCATGGTCCACCGAGTGCTTTGTGGTCTTTGGCCAGTCTACATCACTTGTGTGGTGAGGTTGTCAGAGTTGCAAGTCAAATGCGAAGAACTTAGCCCATGGGTTTAGTCGACAGAAATAAAGAGGATATAAGGATGGATTTTGGTTCATAAATTGCATATGACATGGGATATTTATTGATATTTATATCTTTTAAATAGATGAAAAGTATGTTATTTCTTTTGAAATATATCAACTGCAGAAGATTAGTGGAAGTATTTGTCTTATATGATTATTGTGAGTTTAAATGTTAAATAGATGTCTATAAACTGTTATTAACTCGGTGTATCCCACCTAACACCTCACTAGCCCATACTAAGATGTGTGATAGGTAGGGATTTAGTTGCTAAGACATTGTCTCACTCCTATTGCTTTATCATTTTTAGAAAACAATACGTTAGTAGGACCTTAAAGGAAGACTCCTGAGGCTCAATAACTGTAGCTGACAGTGTAGAGCTTCTAGACCTTATTTTATGCAATCCTTTCGTACATTACCATGCATCAAGACTGCATTCACTTGGGACTTATTTTACCTTCTTAATCAGTTTAGTTTTATTTATTGGGTGACTAGAGGTTTTAAAATAATTATTGTAGCTAAAAATTTTATTATTTACGGAAATATATATATATGGTAGTTACACCATTAAAGTTTTGATTAGATTATTTATTTATAAATATTTGAAGTATTATTGAATTTTTGAAAGTTTGATTTTGAGGTTTAAACTTAAAATGAAATTTTTAAAAATTTAAATAATATAGAGAAGTTTAATTAATTAATTAATTAATTAGTTTATATTAATTGTATAGATTATTTATTGGTTGAGCAAAGGATTGACCTTGTGGTAATCCTTAGTATGGCTTTGGCGAGAGGTAACTAATTTCCACTTGTTATATGTGCTAATATGTTGTTTGTGAGTATTTTGCTATTTTTGAATAATATTTTTTATTTGGAATTTGAGTAGATAAGTTATATCTTTTGAGCTATGAAAAATTGTCTTGTGGGATTTTTGGAATTGAGATTGAAAAGTTTGAAAAAATATATGATTTATATCCTATGGATTATATTGAGAAAAGATTGAGAGATTTTTATTATAGTGTGAATGATTGGTTGTTATTTGGATTTTGGATTGAGTCCTATCCTACCACGTGGTAAGGCCGCCATTGGTACATATTGGTTAGCTTCTTCCTTCGTATCTAATAGTGAGGGATAGGACTTTGTGGCTTCTTATTCATCCCCCAGAGTGAGGGATAGGCCTATATGTCTGATTAATCCCCTATAGTGAGGGATAGACTTATGTGGCTTGTGTGTTAGCCCCCATAGCAAGGGTTTGGATGATTAAAATTATATATCTATGTTTTCGAGAATTAATAACTGTCCTACTTGACACCTCACGAGCACGTGTTAGTATGTATGATGAGTTGGAAAGTTGGTTACTGAGGCCTTTGTCTCACCCCATGGCTTTTACTATCTTCAGGTGATAGTTCAGGTGGTGACCCATCAGGGAGGGCTCCGGAGGCATAGTGTGTTGTTATAGCTTGTATTGCCTCCTGACTTTTGTTTTATGTGCTGATTTGTTATATATTGCCACATAGGGCCCATATACTCTAATGCTATAAACTAATACTTTTAATTACTACTATCTGATATGGGGGTCATTGGAAGGCCAGAGATATTTAAGACTTTGCATATTACGCTCTTTTGATAGTGTTGACTTTTAACTAATGGGCTCTATGACTTATATTAAAATGATTTATCAGTTCGTATGTTTGAAAGTATAAGTTTGGCTTGGGCTAATGATTGAATGATATTTCTAGACTTTGGAAGTCCAAGGCCCAAGTTAACGATCGATGTTGCTCGTAATATAAGTTTATTTCTTCTAACCATGACAGCGATTTTAAAATTTTAAGGTTTCTTCTTTTCTATCATGGTTAATCATTCAAATAAATTGTTGGATTTAATCTAAAATGGTTTTGAAAGAACGGTTGTCACAGTAACTTGTTTGAGTGACTCCCATTTCAGCACAGCGTCTGCTTTACTTAGGTCTACTGCCACCCCCTCTACTAAAACCACATGGTCTAGAAAGTTTACTTCCTCCTTCAACCAAAACTCACACTTGCTCAACTTTGCATAGAGCTTATGATCTTTCAATACTTGTAATGCAACTCTTAGGTGTTCTTGATGTTCTGCTTCGCTTTTTGAATAGATTAAGATGTCATCAATAAATACAACTATGAATTGGTCCAGATAAGGTCTAAAAATTCGATTCATGTAGTCCATAAACACTGCTGGGGCACTAGTCAACCCAAATGGAATCACCAGAAACTCATAGTGTCCATATCTTGTATGAAAAGCAGTCTTAGAGATATCTTCTGCTTTAACTCTAAGTTGATGGTAGCCTGACTGCAAATCAATCTTAGAAAAGACTGAAGATCCCACCAGCTGATCTAATAGATCATCTATTCTAGGCAAGGCGTACTTGTTCTTAATTGTTACCTTGTTCAGCTATCGATAGTCAATGCACAAACGCATGCTCCCATCTTTCTTCTTAACAAACAACAATAGGGATCCCCATAGGGATACGCTTGTTCTAATGAACCCTTTCTTAAAAAGTTCCTCTATCTGTCTTTTTAATTCATTCAACTTGGACAGAGACATTCGGTAAGGAGTCTTAGATATAGGTGTTGTGCCTGGCATTAAATCAATTGTAAACTCAACTTCTCGTTCAGGAGGTAACCCGGTCATTTCCTTAGGGAAGACTTCAGGAAATTCCCTAACCACATCAATATGATCAATTTCTTCCTCGATATCTACTTGTATTGAGAAGAACACTACATAGGCTTGACATCCTTTTTGTATGCATTCATCTACTTGCGTGGCAGACAAGAATATAGACCCACTAGATGGTCCTATAGGCACCACATCTTCAAGAAAGACAACTACTCTTTTTCTACAATCTAGCACAACATTATTACATGATAATCAATCCATCCCAATAATTACATCCATCCCTAGTAATGGTAAACAAATTAGATCTATTGTTGTTCTACGACCTTTAAAATCTAACGTAAGGTTTAAATAAACTTGAGTAGTTCTAACAAACAAACCCGTAGGAGTAGACACACTCAAAATAATAGGCATTTTAGAGATATGTAAATCAGAATGTAAGACATACTTACAAGAAACAAAGGAATGGGTAGCACCAGAATCAACTAATGCTTCGACGTTATGTCTGTGGAGGGATACCATAAATTTGATGGCATTAGGGGTAGCACCTACTTCTTCCTGAGTAATAGCAAAGACACGGCCTAGGATTATTGATCGAGTATCCCTGGAGTTCTGAATGTTACGCTGATTCTCAAGACAATGACGAGCAATGTGCCCTATCTTGTGACACTTGTAGCATTCTCAACATTTTCCAAGATGGTTCCTTCTACACTGTAAGCAAGGTCCATGGATAGTAGGGGTTGACATCACTGATTTATGATGAGTGATCGAGTTTCTATTAGACTGAGATCTTGAGATTATGCTCTTCTGGGCTGAGCCCTTCTGTACAGATTTCTTGTGGCTTAAGTTTTGATTCTTACCATATAGACCTACACTTCCTGTGCCCGTATTATTTCTCTTACTAACCCCTCCAGTTGGTCCAGGTATGAGGAAAACTGCCCTTGAGAATCCCTTCTACGAGCTTCCTCAGCCTCACAAGTCCGCCTAGCTGCAACTCGAAGGTTGGTACACGTCTCCAAAATTAGTCACTAGAACTAGGGCCAATTATTGCTTTAAGTCTGGTCTAGCTCCTTCTCGTAATTGCCTTGCCATCCAACCTGAGTCTTCATCCCTCCGCAAGAATGTCACATACTTGGACAAGTCTATAAACTTAGTGATGAAGTTATCTTCATGCATATTGTTTTGTTGCAAGGCAAAGAACTCTGATTCCTTGTTTGACGTAGGGTAGGCGGGAAATAGTGATCAAAGAACATCCTCTTGAATTCATCCCAAGTAACTTGTGAGTCATCAGCTGGGCCTCATACTTTCCTACCAGCCCTTAGCTCATCCCTTTAACAGTACAATAGCTACTTGTATCTTATGCTGAGTAGTGCAAGGGACAGCTCTGAAAATGGTCTCCAGTTTATCAATCCAACGTTCAACCTCAACTGGATTCATGTCACCCTTAAATCTTGGGGGATTTTGACGGCTCACATCTTTCCATACTGTTTTTATTGAAACATCTACTAAAGGAGTTTGTTGGACAGTTTCTTTCCTGCTCTCAGTACTTAGAGCACCTCGCTCTCTAGACTGCAAGTCACCTACACTCTAATTCTCAATTGGGTTTCCCTCTACTCTGATCTCGGAATTCCTTTTCCCAATTATATCCTCCTCTAGCTTTTTAAGCGTTTCTTCCATGACTTCAGCCACTACTTGTCGTAACTGTGTCAGTGGACCCTTGTTAATCTACTATTGAGGTTGCTCAAGTAGTTGATCATTAGGTTGGTTAAGAGGTTGTTCTGGAGAAGAGGAAGCCTCCTCTACTATGGGTTCAGTCCTTTGTGGTCTTGCCATTCTCCCTACCTAAGGATGGAACCCATGAATACAAACAAATGAAAGAAAACACAAGAAAACTAGGGACATTTCAGGAAATTTTATACAATTACGTATATTGCCACTATTTGTATGTAGGAAGCAATTCAAAATCACGAAAAGGAAAAACCGATGGCTCAAAATACCAAAATATAACATTGCCACTTACTAATTAGAACTAACCATCATAGAAAGGAATAAAACTAGTAAACATACCCTATTATGGTTGTTTAGAAGCAATCATATCACTAAAGGGCTAACCATAATAAAAAAGCATTCGACCTCAATTAAGGCTATCATGGTTAGAAAAAGAATAACCTATATCTACAATTATAGCTAACAAGGTTATAAGATAACACGCCTCAGTAAATTATAATAGCAGTTCAGATTTCACTATATTGTCAACACTAGCAACAACTAAACTTGCAAAAATTGCCACTATCACATCGTGGATCCACAATAATTCAATCACATGCAATCTAAGGGCCTCAGACTTACTACCAGCACTCGAGTCCAATGTTCAGTCAAAATAAACCAAAGATAGAAGGTATAATAAGTTCACTAAGTCAAACGACATAAAAATATGAGAAGGTAAAATAAGTCTCAAATGAATGCAGTCCTGAGACATGGAAATATACGAAAGGATTACATAAAATAAGGTCCAGAAGCTCTATACTATTAGCTACAGTTATTGAGCCTCAGGAGTCTTCCTCGAAGGTCCCGCTAACGTATTGTCTCCTGAAAATGGTAAAACAATGGGAGTGAGCTAACGTCTCAGGCACTAAATCCCTACCTATCACATACCCTAGCATGGGCTAGTAAGGTGTCAGGTGGTATACAACGAGTTAATAATAGTTTATAGACATCTATTTAACATTTAAACTCATAATAATCATATAAGACAAATATTTCCACTAACCTTATGCAGTTGATATATTTCAAAAGAAATAACATACTTTTTGTTTATTTAAAAGATATAAATATCAATGAATATCCCATGTCATATGCAATTCCTGAACCAATATCCACCCTTATATCGTTCTTATTTCTGCCGACTAGACCCATGGGCTAAGTTCTTCCCATTTGACTGGCAACTCTGATAATCTCACCACACGATTGATGTAGACCGGCTAAAGACCACAGAGCACTCGGTGGACCATGGGTCTCTTCTAGAAGAACTAGTGGGGTGTCACAGTCCCTCAAAGAACTAGCGGGACAATAATAGCGGCCAACCATAGAGCTCCGTATGGAGGCCAATACCATATGGCAAGTATGTAAATCTCAATAACACCAATTATCTCCTTCCCCCACCCAAACTAGATGCACAGGGTTCAAAATGACACATTTATATGTATAATCAACCGAATTTCATAATAACACATCATAATCATGATCACCAATTTCTTGTAATACAAACGATATCAATCCTTTTTTTTTTCTAAATAGCATCCCACAAGACAGTTCATACAAAATATAATATACTTTTATAGAATTAGTTATAAAGCCAGTCACCAACTTCATACTAGAGCATGCAACAGATAAAAATTTAGTTACCTGGTCTCCTAGCTAACAGTCAAATACAACCAAAGTCCAACCTTAAAAATGCCATAATAGAGTTTATATCTGCAAAATAAAAATTAAAATGTTATCTCTATAGTATTAGAGTAGGCTACTCACAAAATTCTAGCCTATAATTCCTTCTCTAAAAGCTTTAATTTTTACTCAAAATTCTAGCCTAAAAACCTTTTTCTAAGGTTTGAAATAAGAAAATATATATAATTTAGACTCGATTCCTAAATTTTTCTTGCTTAAGTATCCTTTAATTATTAGATTATATTATTAGAATCATCAAATTCATAGCGCAAATAGACAAACTGTAATTTATAAATTTTGTTCTATCTTCGAATGACTTAGATAAATAGATTTAATAGGAACCGGGTTATTCTCACTACAGAAGTTAAACCCTTAATCTGACCATTGAATTTAATGTCCTATCTATCATGATAGTATCCTCCAAATTATAACTCAGTCTAACAGTGAACAAACTTAAAAATGCTAATTTACTATTTAGGACTCTATCTACCAAATCTAAAAAAAAAATAACTTGAAAATGTACGTAATAAATTATAAATCTGAGGTCAAAATGATGATCCAACCGTTGAAATTAGCGATTTGGATGCCCCTAATGGGCTGACCAAATTTTAGTCTGATCCAATGGTTAATGAACTCAAAACTAGCACTTTTCTGAGACTACCTCAGATATGTGCGAAAGTTATTTACTCACTTCAAGCTCCACCCACTACCTCCTATATATAGGCTCCTCAAACTCCTTCACTCTAATGGCTAGTCGATGTGGGATTTCTATACCATGGTATAATTTTCTAAAATATCATCCACACATACACACTCACACACACTCACACGCAAAAATATTAATAATAATAATAATAATTTGCTTATACCTAAATTTTTATTAACTTAATACTAAAATATATTTATTTATAAATTTAATTAAATACTAGCTATAAAAATAACGATGTCACACCTCCCCTTGGCTAAAGGGCATTAACCACATAAGAATTAGCCTCAAAAGAGGTCACTTACACTTAGCTGTGGTGATGCCTCCCCCAATGTCGTGACTGACTCAAGATTCAAACCCTCTCCCTTGGTGAGAGTGTCCAAACCCCTTGCCAGTTGAACCCATGTCTTTAATCCAACTGTACACATGTCTTGTATCTAGCTATACACGTGTCTTGCATCCAACCATACAAGTGTTTTTCATCCAACTGTAAACTTGTCTTTCATCTAATTATACACTTGACTCTTCCATGTCCCTTCATCATTTTGGCATTAAGATAGAGGCAAAATTAATGTAAAATTTGTGCAAAATACAACCCTTAGGCAATCCTCCACCTACCTTGCAATTATGCATCGTATAGGGTACTTTTTCAGGTCCTAACTTATCCGAGACCACTGGCACATGTTATGGCACTATTTTTGATATGAGGGGATGTGCGGACCAGCTAGAATCAAGTAACAAACAAATGGTTGATCTAGGTACAACCTTAACAGAACCTGTCTCTTACAACCCTAGCTATGAAGACACCACAAGATTGTGATCAATCCCTTAATACTATCGAGTATTCTCACAAGAATACAAGGATGTAAGCAAAGTTCACACAAAGAGAAATAAACTCAATTCCTATTTATCTAAGTCTAAAAATTCAATTACAAAAAAACGTAGCCTATACATAGGCAACCATAGAAGACTCTAGAATCAGAATCTTAAGACATAAATGCTAGAGATGATGCCTTATTAATGATTATTTGGCTATGGGAGGCACCATTTATTACATAGAAATAAAAGGAAATAACATAAACTTTAAGAGCAAGTCTGCCATTTAAAAATAGGAAAGTAGATCAAAACATGATCTTCTAAAACAATCCTTGACCAAAAAAGAACAAATTTAAATCATGATCAATTCATAATGATGACTTCTTGATCCTTTTTGAAGGTTCTTGAACGTCACTTATGATCCTTGTCCAAGGCACATGTTTGTCACATGGTATTTTAAGTGAATTCTTCAGTCTGAACCCATATGGGCCTTTTACATCATCTTATTGGGCTTCTAGCAATGTGATCACCATTTTTGGACTCCTTTTAGGCTCACTAAAATGTGCTTCCTCTAAATAAATAGGTTCTAACTCTTTTAGCTCTCTTATTAGATAATTCAGGGCCTCCTTCATAGTTTTGGTCCTCGCTCTGGTTATTGGGCCTCCAATGCCTTGTAATGGATCTTTTGGAATATTGGACTTCTTTGTTTTGGCTCCTTACCCTTGCTCTTGATCACACCATGCTCCTCCACCATTCCCTCCCTGCTCAAAAGGTTTGTCCTCGAATCTGTAGCGTCAAAGAGAGATAAATCAACCATATTAAAAGGAGCACTAATTTTACCACAAATCTATTTTGTAAGTATTGTCATTGATCTGCTCCAAGACTTGGAAAGGGGCATCTCCTCTTGGATGTAACTTAGATTTGCATTGTTTGGGAAATCTCTTCTCTCGCAGGTGGACACAAACCTAATCTCCAGGCTCAAAGACGACCTTTGTTAGAATGCCTAGTGTAACACCTCATGTTTAAATCAATTAACTTTCCTTGCGGAAGCATTTGGAATCACTTTTGAAGGCTACAATTGATGAAAAATCAAGTTTGAAAATTTTCATTTACGGGTTACTATTCATTGTCACCTTAAAATGTGACAAATTTCGAAAATTCATAACTAATTGTAGAAAAATCAAAATTGAGTGATTCCAAGTTCTAAAGAAAGCTCTTTGGATAAAATTTTGAGGAAAAATAGTTTTTGAACTGATTGCCTTGAAATTCAAGCTCAATTTCCTTTGAAAAGTTACTGTTCATTTGGTCATTTTCGGATTTGACTGTATTTTTGCCTAACTTTGGAAAGGCATAACTTTCTGCTCGGTTATCGGAATCGGGCAAACGACCCCTAATTTTAAAGAGAAACATCAGATCTCTTTGCTTGCCAAATCTTATGACCTAACTCACTCGTTTGATAGGTCAAATTGAGCTACAAACTCACTGCTCCAGGACTTACGTTTTATTCCTTAACATCTCTTTAATTCTTTTATTTCTTTGGCATACATAACATGACCTTACTCTTTCCCGTTCATGCTCATACACTTTCATTCATGCCATAAATATTATAATTAAATACATGGCATCATTGGCATCCATAACATAGTTCACAAAATAGTAGAATTATACATTTATCAACAGTCTCATCCATTAACAAGAATAATTCTGCGCTTACTTCTCCTTGCTTCTCATGCCATTATTGCCCATCATTGATTGACCTAAATGGTTGGTTAGGGAGGGGTGAGATTCGGGAGAATCTCAGTAGCAAACACTACCCATAAGCATGCAAGACATAATGCACATGCATGACATGTTATAACATTAACACATGAATGCCATAGAAAGTAAGCTAAAGCGTTTCATGCTTCCATAACATATTGCCAAGGTAAACATAACATAAACTTGTAAACATAACTTTGCAAACATTTCATCATAGCTTAGTCACATCATGGCAACACAATCACATCATGCAAGCATACATATCAAGCACACAGTATAGGTAAGTTCACTACCTTGTAACATGGCTTTCCCCTTGCTTTTCCTTTGATTCCCTTGTCTTTCCAACCATGTGGACATTCGGTCAACATCACCAAACATCCTCTTGGATGTTCTAAAGGTCCTAAACATAGTCACATTGATCATACAATCCATTAGGACCACTAGATTACATAAAGTTCAAGACTAGCTTTCTTGAACCTTAACCCTTTCTCTTAGTCTTAGGGTTTTCTTTCCAACTTTTCTAACATAAATATTATCATTTCCCATCCTTAAGATCCATTTCTTGTCAATTAGGACCACTTTAGATGGCCTTAGATTCAAGAATACCAAATCTGGAAATTTTGCTTCGCGGGTACTGTTCACGCAGAATTTCCAGAATTTTTGCTCAACTTTGGAAATTCATAATTAATTCTAGAAAATCCAAATTGAGTGCTTCCAAGTCTCACTGAAATCTCCTTAAGTTAAATTTACATGAAAATTAGTTTCAGGAACCAATTCTATGCCGAATAGCACCGGAATTGTACGGAACTCGAAACTCTTCCAAAAGTTCAACATTGTTTCCAGATTTCAAACCCTAACTTTGAAAAATCACCATAAATCGTACACATATCCAAATGAACTGTTCTACCTATGGATTTAAAGCTCACAGAGTCTAATTTAAGCATACAAAATTTTAGAATCAGATACGCACAGTAACTAATCCGAAATGGGCATAAAATCAGGTGCTACAACCATCACATACCTTGTTTTAGAGTTTGATCTGGCTTGGAACCACTTGGCCTTTCTTTCTCCCTCTCTTCTTTCTCTCTAGAAACCATTTTGCAAGAGCTTCCCCATGGATTCCTTATGCTTGGACGAAATGGTAGGGAGGAAGGGGGTATTTATAGAAAAGCAGACTGAATCTGGACCGTTGATCTTAAAAATACGTGGCTCGATCTGGACCGTTTATTTTCTCTTTTGATCTTACGGTGACAAGTGTCCTATGACATCATGCTTGCCTCATCATGATGATATCATGCTTACATCATCAAGCCACATGCCTTTAATCCAACCGAACACGTGTCTTGCATCCGACCGTACATGTGTCATCCATCTAGCCGTACACGTAATATTTTCTTTTTCTTATCTAACCGTACACTTATCACTTTCATGTCCTTTCATCATTTATGGCATTAAAATAGGGAGAAAATAAATGGAAATTCGTGCAAAAATATTTTCTCAATTATTTCTCTACTTATCAAGCCAATCTTGCACCGTATCAGATACTTTTCGAGTCCTGACTTACCCTGTACCACCAGACATGTTCTGACACTATTTTCTCATCTTAATAAGTACATATATGGTGCCACCTTAGAGGAGCAAAGGGAAAATAATTAGCTCTACTGACAGGCTACTTAACCTTACTGAGTCATGCAGTAGAGATTTCACTATAACGGGTAGACAAAAGACTGTCTAAAATATTCCCGTACTGCGTTCTGATTTTTATGCTGTCATAAATATCTTCTGGTGACTCAGCATGATGACTCGTAGGTGTCATGATTACACTTGGTGACTCAGCATGATGACTCGTCGCTGTTATGATTACGTTTGATGACTCAGCATGCTGACTCAGCATCGTCATGATGGCTCTTAGATATTTTCTTTGGTTTTGTCTCCTATTTAGGGGACAAAATTATTTAATATTTGACTAGAGCATTTTATTCAATCTAGAGCTCCGAAAATTCATCCAAAAATATCATAAAATTCCTCATATTCTAGAGAAAATCTGTGAATTTTCTCATGTCATAACTCAACCTGTAGCCCCACTTAAAAATCATTCTTTAAAATGCCCTTTTTCGGCACAACTGGATTTTAAGTATTCTTAAAGCCATTTTGTGGTCTTCTGGGGATGAGACTAATTTTATAATTTTCTATGGTCTCTTAGATCATACATCCCCATTTTACCATAATTTTCTGAGGTTTCCTTATGACTCAAACAATTAAATCTACCTCTACATCTCAAATTGAGCCATAAACTTATAAATTCCTTTTAAGTTACCTCAGGGGTATTTTCATCATCTCTCTTCACAAAAGAGCCTTAGAATATTATTTCCCATTTTCTGGGATTTTCTTAGAATTTTCTAAGTACTTTTCATTTTCCTGTCCCCCTGATGGCCGTAACTTTCTGATTTATGGTTTTTTACCCTTGCTTAGGCTCAACCTCATAAAACCATCTGTTTGAGGGTTCTAACTTAACCTTTGGTCTGTATCTAGCCTCTTTTCTCTTTCTGGGCCTTGAGACTTTACTGGAGCCTCTAACTTTGATTACCCTTTAGCCCCTTAAAACATTCACTTTGCAGTTTAGTCCCTAAAACTGCTTTAACTTTCTTTCTCATCTTTAAGACCTCTACTAAAAAGGGGTCCGGTAGTCTATCCCATTCAGGCTATTTCTAATACTTCTAGGCCCAAAAATCGGGATGTTACACCTAGCATATTGCTCATTCTTCCTCTCTATGTTGGCTCTCACCTTAACATATAATCCTTGTACAAACTTAGCCTTTTTCTTGCCAATAAGATTTGCTTGCTCATTAGAAGTCAATGGTAATATATCTAAAGGAGACAAAGGATTAAAGCCATAAACAACATCAAATGGAGAGAAGGAAGTAGAAGAGTGAACAGCTCTGTTATATGCAAACTCAATATGAGGCAAACAATTGACCCAACTCTTTAAGTTCTTTTGGATTATCGCACGCAACAAGGTAGTAAGTGTTTTGTTGCCTACCTCAGTTTGCCCATCAGTTTAGGGATGTGCTACAGTAGAAAAAAACAACAACTTAATTCCTAGCTTACTCCATAAAGTCCTCTAAAAATGGCTAAGGAACTTCACATTCCTGTCACTCACAATGGTTTTGAGTAATCCATGTAACCTAAGAATTTCCTTGAAAAAACAAATCAGCAATATGGATAGCATCATTTGTTTTAGAACATGCAATAAAATGAGCCATTTTACTAAATCGATCAACCACAACAAAATGCTATCCTTTCCAGACTAAGACCAGGCAAACCCAACACAAAATCCATGGAAATATCTACCTAAGGTT
>NW_021634145.1:0-74081 GCF_004799145.2 Neltuma alba | reverse complement strand
CTGAATTTATTGATCTCGTCGTTTCGAAAGAAAGTTGCATGAATCATCCTGTGTGATATACAGCAGGGCTGCCAATATGACGCAGTAGTGAGGAATTATATGCATACGACCGCATAAACATAAAATAATTTAGTCTTGCAGAGTAATCAGTCGAAACTTCTGTTATATTTTTTGAGTATATCTAAACAAAAAAAGTAACAGTACTACTCACATCACATCATGGTCAGTCTCTAGTGACAGCAATAGATCAAGTTCAGTCGATTATGGCACGTAGAGCAATTGATGAAAGTAGCTTGGGAAGGCTGCGAATTATCAACTCAAATGAGATTAGTTGTGTTCAAATACTCGTACGATTGTATTTGCTGTCAGCTTGTTTTCCCCCACCAACATATAGGGTAGGAATTAGGATTGTGAATTCTGTATATAAAAACATCAATTTTTAGCTGATGCCCAATAAAACAACCAACTTGTTGCGTCAAGTATCAGATATGAACTTGGTATTGTACAAGTATCTTTGTTGGTCATGTTTACTTGTATCTCACATGCCGTCACATTATTTTATGATCAGGAAGAACAAGTAATGTACCCGTCATCATTAGAGAATGAGAGTTTCATGGTTGCATTAGTGAATTGTAAAAACGAGAGCTATGGATTGATACAAGGCCCTTCGTTAGACAATTCAACGCCCTGGGAAATCACTCGTGCATACAAGTGTGAATAAATGGTCCACGAAACACAGAAATGTTGTCCGAACAAGGGGACGGCAAGTGTGCGGGAAGGTAATCCTTGCCCATTTTCTGTAGTGAAAAAGGTATTTCTGTCAGCGTGTCAAAGAAGATATCCGATGACAGTGCCTGCACAGGACGATTCCAGAGTTGAATTCCATTTTGGATCCAGTTTCTTCCATGGTGAAACAAGATACAAGAAACACCGATACCCAAAAAGGTGCGTCTCTTGCGCAATTTAACGAGAAGCTGATCCAATTATGAATCGCATAAAATGCTTGCAGGAAGCTGGGAACTTTTTTTTTTTTTTTTTGGTGATAAGGAAGCTGGGAACTTGATAAAAAGGATTTATTTTAGGGGGGAAAAATCTTGTGGCGACATGTATGAGAGGAAGCCATTTTTTTTTTTTTAAAGTAAGTTTATGGGAGGAGAGGTGTATTTTGCTCATAGGGGTTCAATCTCTACGATGCTAGCTCTGATCGGCATTAGTGTAAGAGACCATCAGGAAATAATATTGGGAAAATTATCATTAGAGATCTATTTAATTTTTCTATAATCTTTTTGTTATTTCAGTTTACTCAAAGGTAGTTACTACGTTATGGATTTGATCATACAAAATATTTATCATTTTTTGAATGTTATGTAATTATTTCATTAAAAATTTTAGTTTTTTTTAAAAGAAATTTAGTTTGAAGGTACCATACTATGATTAAGGGTTAAACAAAGTTGAAAGATATTGAATAACGTACTTTAAATCAAAAAGCGGATAACTTACATTATTTTTATCCTAATTGTCATTCTAATTCATGTAAGGCCTCCGATGGATTGATCTATTTATTACTTCTGGTGAATGAATATATTTGCTAAGTTCAATTTCAAGCGGTGTTCACATTTAGTATTTGTTTTGAATATAATCATTTTTAATAAAAGAATACTTGTGCATAGGAAAAAAAATTTGTTGTTTATTTGAGAACTTTTTTATTCTAGGCCATTCTTAAGGCCAATTTCTTATTCAATTCATCTTTTGGGTGAGATATAAACCATGAACACCTGCTAGATCGGCTAGGAAAAAAAAAACAGAACATTTTTTGGACCAATCAAAAGAGAAAAAGAACTCTCACCAAAAAAAAACAGAGAGAAAAAGAATAAGGCCATTAAGGATTACATAAAATCTGGATTAATATGCGGCATTATATATGATTTTTTGCAACAACTACATAATTTTCGATATTATTGATTAATGTCTGAATTTAAATAAAGAGGTACTACTATAAATGTTATGCTACTGGCTTTCCGCGCCTTTGGTCACCGACAGAGGCTACCGTTTCTTTTCATATTGCTACAAGGCTGTTAGGGGAGTTCTGATAGCATTTTTAAGACGGTTTGAATATTCTTTTGCAAAATTTGTTGGGGGAATCTCATTCATCAAAGAAAAGAAGCAAAAACAGACGGAAATGAGAGAAGAAAGAAGCGGGTGACCAAGGTTAGTAAATATTCGGAGTCGTACTAATTCTTCAAATAATTCTTGAATTATCTGTCAAGTAATCATTCTTTCCTTTATTAGGAACAAGCTTTGCTTTTTCTCAGCCTTGCTTGAGCCTTAGCTCATACATGTTCTGGAATGACATCTCTGTTCATTTTTTCTTTTCCCCACTCAATGGTTTACTGCGTCAGTTATTCTTACCATTCTTCCCAAGTTATCCTGGATTCCAGTGAACTTTCTTTCTTTAGTATGGTAAGTCCTGTAGTTCTGGCAAGATATATAACTTCTTGCCTTGTTAAGGTGTCTATACAAAATATACTATGCAACAGTTCTGGCTGTGGCGCTGGCCACAAAAATAAAGAACCAGGTTGGCATCACAGATTGATTAAACAGCTCACGTCCAGGTCTGTATTTTCCTTCTCTTGTCCCCCATTGAAATTTCATTAATCAATCTTTGCATTCTGCCTGAAAACTGTGGTTTCTATATTTTTTATTAAATTAAAAAAAAAAGGAAAATAGATATGTTCTACCTTCTCAGCATTGGAGTTCTAGCCGTAAAACTGACATATCACCTTCAAAATGCAACAGAGTGCTTCCGCTACCATGAAAATATCGACTTTGGGTTAAAACTAATTGCAGGATTACTTAAAAGGCCGAAGGTATGTGTAAAAGATGTCACATGATTGATTTACGTATTTACCTAAAGGCCGAAGTTTAGCCCCTAAATCCTCTCCTGCACCAGAGTATCCTGCTTCTGTTAGGGTCTTGCAGGAGAGAACCTGCAGAGCAGCTGGGTTCCCTCATCTCATGTGCTGGAGGATGCTGCTGCACTCGAGCACATTTGCATTTTATCTTTGTTTTAAGAAATAAAATATAATTTTTTTTAATAAAAAAGTGATGATAATGGGCTGTCTCTCGTAATTACAGGTAGGGTCACAAATTTTAGTCTAAGGGTGGAGAAGGGAATTCTGACAGGAAAAGAAGAAAAAGGATTTTGAGAGTATCAGAATCCCTTACCTTTGACCCCAGATGAAAAAGTTTTATCCTGTTTTGATTTCTTCTGCATGTCTGGCTTAATCAAAATACTGAAATAGACGGTTTGCCTTGTGCCTCTTCCTCCGAGAAGTCTGAGATGTATTATTGAATTCAAACAATTTGATTCATGAAATAGCATTGCTTCATCGCATTAGCATTTTCACTGACGACTTAGCTCGTTGTTTAGTTAAAGAGATAATCATTTTAATGCTACAAAGCAAGGACCCGCCTTCCTATGTTGATTCTTGGAACTTGACTTTATGCAAAATCTATCAATCTCGATACTATGAACTGATTCCATTTGAAAATTTTACCCACATAGGAATGAAATAATTGAATGTGTAAATTCTAAAATGCCATCTGAAGGCATATAGATGACTTGTTGCATAAAATGCCAGGTTAAAGCAGACTGTTCATTTTTTGTCGTAATGAAAAAGTTCTCAATAGTTTAGGATGAGCTTTGAAAAATGAGAACCGATGCAAATACAAAGCACAAGTGCTCTGTGTGGCATAGTATTCAATACTGGTGTTCAACGCCTAGTCGGCACAAGCATAATTCCCTTTTGGAGATGCGCGCGCTTCATATGATATGGAAACTGAAGGCTCTATCCTCTTCATGTTCTCAGTACTCTGGAATTATGTTCATACTTATATTTTCCTTTAAGTATGGCTAACTTCAAATCTTGTTGCATATACATATATGTATGTTATATGTACCAAACTGTAGTCATGCTTTTGTCTATGCTTTCTTTGAGTACAGTATAATTACTTACATATAAAAAGGCTTTCAGGTATCAATTTTCCATATAAAGAGGGAAGCCAGGCCCTAGATGGAAACTGGTAGTGGCGAACTCAAGGAAACAAACAAAGAACTCGTATCTTCCATTAAAGAAAGGATAGAAGCCATCTCATCATTGAGATCCATCTTCATAGTGCCAGAGAAGCTTAGAACATCGGGTAATGATCATGGGAATGAAATGTATATCCCTGATACAGTTTCCATTGGTCCCTTCCATCATCACAGAAATGGAAACCTAAAAGTCAAGGAAGAGCACAAGTTGCATTACCTTTATACTCTGCTCAGTCGCAAGCCGAACCTGGAAGCAACATTGCACCAATGTATAAAAGCACTGGGAGATATAGAGCAAACAGCAAGACATTGCTATGAAGGAACACTCAATCATAAGAGCGACGAGTTTGTGGAAATAATGCTCATTGATGGCTGCTTCATCATTGAGCTTTTCTTGAAGTATGCTTATAAGGGTCTGAGACGCCGTGGTGATCTCATATTCACCTCGGAGCTGTTCTTTGACGTCAGGAAAGACCTCATTTTGCTAGAAAACCAGATTCCATGGATGGTTCTTCAGAGTTTGTTCGAGATTGTGCCCAAACCAACACCTCGTACTCTCAGCGAGCTTGCCCTCGGTTTCTTCAAAAAGATGTTACCAGGAGAACTGGAATTTCTCAGAGAGAAGTTCAGCCAAGAAGGCAACCATTTGCTCGACCTTATCCACCAGTGCTACATCCCTACATATGCGATAGTTGAATCAAAGAAAGCTGGGGAACCAAAAGCAGAAGATATGAAGTGTGCATCAGATCTTCGGAAACATGGAATCAAGTTCATGAGGTACACAGCCGCAAGCTTGTTAGACATAAGCTTTTATAAAGGGGTTTTCGAGATTCCTCCACTGGAAACCAAGAAGTACAATAAGATACTGTTCAAAAATCTTATTGCACTTGAGCAGCATCATTCTGATCAGATTCAGTACTTCACATCTTATGCCAAGCTCATGAAAGCCTTCATCAGCTGCAAGGAAGATGCCAAATTGTTCACACATCTGAGGATTGTGGTCAGTGACAGTAAAGATAAGGCCAAGCACAAGGACAGGGATATGGTGAAGGAAGAAGCTCTTTCACTCTTCAGCAGCCTCTGCGATCGAGTGGATGTGAAGAAGTTCTATTATGCAGGAGTTGTTGGAGAGGCGAACGATTATGTGACAAAAGGGAAATCATGGTGGCAGAAACTTAAATGCGGTTGCCTTATTTGACTTTTTGTGCTCATTCTCTTGGAGCTTTTTGTGTGTGCGCGCGCGTGAGAGAGAGAGTTTCACAGTCAACAGTTTTTCACAACAATTTCCACCCAAAAAAATAAAATAAAATAAAAAGGAGTGCTTTCCCCTTTTTGATTGCCAACAGCAACAGGGTAGTAATAACTTCGTGGGATTTTATGATGAATGATTATAAGCAGTTCAAATTTACGGCAAATGCTAGCTAATGATGATGGAAGGCCAGAAGTTATACAGGTTGTGTGTCATACAATAAGTATTAACCGATAGGAAAGAAGGAAAAGGTTAACAAATAATTTAAAGTACGATAATAATCCTAAAAATATCTTGTTACTACACGAAACGGAGATCACAATTTTTTACAGGAAAAATAGTTGAACATCTATTCAATAGTGATTCATAAAATTTTATGTGAGAAGAATTTTGTTTCAACTTATATAAAAACGTTTATAAGCATTTAACTATAAACGAGCTTGAATCCATCTAGTGGTCACAAAATTGAAGTATGTTGAGCCTTGACAATGATTCAAATGTTTATATTCTTGTTCATAAATTTAGTGTCAGATTTACTTTTTTTAAAAATATACAAAAGAAAAGTGCCAATCAACTTCAAAATCAACCAATTTTCTCAACATTATGGTTAGGATATATTGATATTGTGTTGTGATGTAGATCATATTAATTTAAACCTAAAACATTTTTATTATTTTTGGTTGAGGTACAAATTTGCTCTTGGAGTACTGGCATCTGAAATTTTTTTTAATACAAATTTATTTTGAAAGTTTAAAAATATAACAATATTACCCATATTGCTGAAAATATACTAATAATCAATGTTAATTTTTTAACGATAGGAGGTAATAATATAATGATTTTAAACTTTCAGGTTAATTTGCGTCAAAAAATTTCTGAATGCCCAATACTCCTGATTGAAAATTTTCGGTTTAAACTTAGACCTTGTTCCTTTGTTTTTCATACTAACCAATGATTAAAACAATTTTTTTTAAGAAATGATGATAAACAAAATAACCTATAAAATAATTATACAATAATTTATTAAGGAAGGAAGTCGGACGGGGGGACGTTTCCTCGTTTTGCAACTTGCTATTTTGCGTCATTCTTTTTTTTTTTTTTTTGGGTGTTGCCAACCCTATTTTACTTAATTCAGCATCATTATTTGCAGAGTCCCGGTCACATTCAGTTCCTGAATTAGAAAATATATCCATCCAAGAATAGTAATTGAAAGAGACCCATGTCATTAATTTTTAAATATCATCAAGAGTTATTAATCATTTTTAAAAATTATTCAAATGTTTATCTTACTCTTTTGATGATATTTTACTCTAGTTATGCGTCACGCGCATCTAATAATCCATAATCCGTACTGGCACCAAGTCTCTGCCATGTGCGCCGTCCAGTTGTTAATCATGGAGTAGTTCGTTGTTCAGTGGTGCATCCGACGGTCAGAAACAAAAGCAAACAGTCTCAAATGTCTGCCGTTTTTGGTTTTTCTGCATAGAAGATCTCACCGGTCGTCTTTCGCGCCTAAGCCTCAGAAGTTGCGGTCTTCGTCATCAAGCTTTCTCTGGGGCGCGTTCACATAACCCAAAAAAAAAAAAACCAAAGCCTTATCTCAGAACGCTGCACTTTGCCTTGTTTGTCGCCAAACCGAGAAATGGCAGCTCATAGGAGAGTCGGAGTGGCCGTTGATTTCTCACCTTGCAGCAACAGATCTCTCCAATGGACTGTGGATAACCTCGTCCGAGAAGGGGATCACCTCATTCTTCTCAACGTTAGCCGCGAATCGGATTACGAGAAGGCCGAGATTCAGCTCTGGGCAGCCACTGGTTCTCGTAATGAGCTTCCTCCTTTTGCTTCTGTTTTTTTCTGCCTGTTTCTATCTTGCTTGCGCTGTATAATCTCGCTTGGCTTTGCGACTTAGTTAAACAACATCGATCATTGTTCGCTTTGCTTGAAGTAGTTTGATGATTAGATTCTTAAATTACACGATCGGGCTGCTATTGCTTGTGCCAGAATCTAACTGATCTAAGCAGTACTTTATAAATCTCTGATTTCTATTAAACTGAAACGATGTCCATGGTATGAGTTCAAATTCTAGAACTGAAAAACCTACTGCGGAGAAGCATGTTTGTTTTATTTGTCCTGATTTTGTTCTCGTACTAGAGTTTTTGGGGTCAATTCCAATTTGAGAGATGAGTTTAATATATTCTGCCTACTCTTTACAATAACAACAACAAGCCTTATTCCACTAGGTGGGGTCGACTATATAAATCACACGACGCCATCGTGCTCTGTCAACAACCCAGTCCTTAGATATGTTGTTGATTAGGAGGTCTCGTTCAATGACCTCATTAAGCGTTTTTCTTGGTCTTCCTCTTGGTCTTCCTTTATTCTTTTTTATGGGACTCCATCTTGTCTAATCCACCTTCCTCACCGGGGCCTCCAATAGCCTTCTCTGCATATGTCCAAACCATTTTAAGCGATTTTCTGCCTACTCTTTAACAAGGCAAAATTTTTCTCTTATTAGTTATAGATCTTTTAAGCCTTTCATAGATCTAAATGGTATTTCTTCCTCTTTCAAGATAAGAAGATTTTATGAACTGTCAAAACTCTAACCATTTCCCCATATTTATTATGAGTTAGTACTAAATGGATTTCCGTACGTTGAACCTAAATGCAGCTTTGATTCCGCTGGCTGACTTCTGTGATCCAGTGATCATGAAGAAGTATGGAGTGAAACCTGCTGCCGAAACACTCGATATTGTTCAAACTGCTGCCAGGCAGAAGAAGGTATAAATATAATTATAACATCTTTGGCCTTAAAGGTGATGATTGTTCAAATTCAATGTTCATCGGAGTGGCCTCAACTCTTTTTCTGGCGCAGGTTGAAGTTCTCTTGAAGATCTACTGGGGAGATGCTCGTGAGAAGATTTGCGAAGCAGTTAATTCCATACCTCTGGACTGCCTTATTATGGGGAACAGAGGCCTTGGGACCGTCAAAAGGTACCATAGTTTAAATATGTCGTTCGCAGGTAGTTTGGACAGAAAACAATTAAACCATGAACACTGATCCATTTCTCACTTTGTGTGAAACATGGATTTACAGTTTGGTTTGGATGAAAAACTCTTCCGACGTTTAAGGATAAGGAGATACTTAGGAATTTTGTCCATTTTGACTCCTACTAGATATTGAGTTGTTGTTCATTCTCTGCATAATTGACAGGGCTATAATGGGCAGTGTGAGCAACTACGTAATGAATAACGCGTCTTGCCCTGTGACAGTGGTGAAGGCAGAGTCCCATTGAAGCCGCTTTGTCTCTGTAGCATGCTCGAAGTCAATAAGCTTTCATCTGGTTGAGCCATGATTTCCTTGTCGGCTGGATAAGTTGTATTCTGCTCCTTTCCAAAACGAACTTATATTCTAGCAAAATAATGCTGTTCTATGATCTTTGTGTTTTGTATTGGATTAATATGAGTGCATATATATGGTCAGTGTTTGTGTTGCATGTTTTATGATCAACTGCGTATTCAGTGTGTTTGGGCCTATATTGCTGAATTTGTGTACATAAAGGCCATTATTATGTTACGAAATGAAAATATGAATAAGAACGATAATCAAATTTGATGGAATTGAACAATACTAATGTTTGGGACGTCAATGAAAAAAATAATTTTTTGGGGGCCTAGTCGAAATTAACGTTCTATGTGAAGTGACGCAAATATCATTAGGCTCCCCTCATTGCCTAGCATGCCGTGCAATGGTTGTTGACTGGGGCCATTGACCAGTTAACGGTCACGGGTGGTCGATCATAAAATTAATTGCAACCAAGATTCAATGGATTTAAGAGTATTTTTAGTAACTACAAATATCATTAAACGCTATTTATTGTTCATTTTACTAATCACTAATAGGATTATTGATTTTTTTAATAATTCATTTGCTTTATCGAAATTCAAATTATTTTTAGAGATTTTAAATACAATTAATTTAACATATAAAATTTATAGTAAGTGACACTCATTGTAAATTATGAACACTATTTTTCTTTCTCAAATTCCATATAATATAAATTGTAATGGTAATTAGCATAACAAAAGCAGCTGTCACAATGTTACATTAATTGGATTTCCAATACCCCATTTGTTTTATTATTAAGGGAAAATTACAATTAAATCCCAAGTGAGAGAAATAATTACTAAAAAATTTTAATAACAACCCGCCCAGTCTGTAATGACAACTTCTACAATAAACAATGACAATTTTTAAGACTTATTTTGTAACTTTTTTCTTTTCTTAAGACCTCATTATAATTCTCCCTATTATTAATTTTCTCATCACACGAAAATGGACCTAAAGCCAAACAGGGCCTACAAATTTATAAGCAAACATATAAGTTTATCCAAAAACAACCATCCTTTGCCAACGGTAGAATTGCCAAATATATTGCCAAAGCGGGATTCAATGTTGTATATAACAAACCTTTTGCACTTGGTCCAGGAAGTAGACAATGAACTATCCAAAAATAATGGATGAAATAAGCGCGCTAAAAAATTGCACCCGGTGTAGCTGACAGCTGTATAGTGCATTTATATTACTATAGTTACAGCATCAAAAGGTAGCTAAAAATTCATGATATACAAATATTTCACTTTTGAGGAACGCAGAAGCCAGCACAAACGAGTACATCTACGATCCATCCATGAAAACTGCACCATGTTCAACAGATTTGATGAACTTCTTCAGCAACAGTACCACGATTGCGATTGTAAGTCCAATTGCAGCCAATGTGAACAAACGATCATCAGCATTCTGGACCCTTGCTTCTGGCCTTGGATTCGAAACCCTTTTATCTGAATCTTGGGGCAGCTGGTTGTTTGAAACACTAGATGGAATTTCTCTTGAAGCTTCGACACCAATAGGATGAGGATTTGCATTTGCCGGTTCTTCTTCAACAATTTGGTCAACTTCTGTTCGACTTTGAGGCCCCTCTCGGGCCGGCATCTCTGGATTTGGAGAACTAACCCGGCTCACATCTTCCCCATTTTCATGGTGTTGTTCTTCAGGGTCTTGTGATGGGCTATGTTGGGGAACAGGAGGTGCTTTGCTCAGCATATACTCATGTATCTGAGATCCAAAATTAAAATTAGCACAAGGAATTGCAGAAAACATGCACCAGCTAAAAACCAATAGAAAACAAATTTTACCTCATCAATAAGTTTTTGACGTTCAGGAGTTCCAAATCTTGGAGGCGCTTCACGAGATTTAATTGCCAATGCACGCCTCTCTTCCTTCTTGTAATCCAATGAGCCCAATGCGCCATTGGGATTGGTAGGCATGAATGCAATCAATGCAACTAAAGCCGTCCTTACTGATAAAAAGAAATTTACATCAGCCAGGTACGAACCTTGGGACATCATAGTAAAAAACTCCTCTTATGTGAGGAGAATTATATCTATATGAATATAGCAATGCCAAGTTTCCAATGCAACATAGACAGCACCGATATCTCAAAAGAATTATGAAGGCCACAAGCAAACATCTCGGGCAGCTCTATAGCTGGAGAGCAACAAGCGACATAATGCCATAAAACAATCAGTCTCTCATGTAACTCTAAAAACCACAAAAGGCATATTTGCAATATATAATGCAAGCTGTGTCCCTAATTTGCCTCGAACAAGACTTGCAAAATAATTAGAAGTAGCAGGGTACCAAACCAAAAAGGAGATGTTATTACCGCTCCAAGATGGTTGCCAATGTTCTGGATGATGATTTGATATGCTTAAGCAAATCTTGGTTTGCGTCTCAAAACGACCATTAGGCTGGCAACATAACGGTAAAACTTATGATAGACTTGAGTTTTGAAGTTTCAGAAAAGAGTGGTCAACAAAAATTAAAGCAAAACAACTGTAAAAGATATTATGCAAATTAATATGACAAAACAATCTAATCTATCTAAAGGGGGAAAATCTTACTGTCAACAGCATAAATGAAGGAGGTTTGAATGGATATTCAGCGGGCAACTGAATCCGTCCATGATAAATACCACCCTCAAATTCAGTTTCACAAGACCCTCTTATTGCAAACTGCCATTCAAAAATATTTTCCTGAAAAAAATTATCATATCAGAGTCCATTAAAGAAAACTTCTGGAAGACAGCAAAAACAAGGCAATGCTGCTCCACAATCAAATGCAAAGTTTAAATTAGCAAGAAACTAGGAATATAGATAGATCCAGACCATGTGGGAAAAATCATGCACAATACGCACCCTCATATAGAGGGAAAAAAAATTAAAAATAAAAGTGATGAAGAGCGCCTTCACAGTTCAGGTTCATATAGTACATATGATTCTGTGGGGAATGGGGAATGAGCTTATAGTACATATGATTCGGTGGGGAATGTGGAATGAGCTTGAAATGGCTCTAAAATAATCCAGTCACTCTAAAATGTTTGGTTGAACTTCGATAATGCAATGGTATAAAAACAAAAAGTATAAAAGAAAGGAACCACCCGATAATTAGTTTAATTTATCATGATAAAAGAAAATAAATAAGGAAGGAAACAAGGCCTCGCCTAGGAATATTTTTCCCATACAGGAGTGGATGGCATGATAAAGTTCAAGTCAACTTTAATTAATTTCATGTGGTCATGTTTTATCAACAATAATAAAAGGTAAATAAAGATAAAACTTCCACTAAGGTAAACTGTTAAAACGAAGGAATAAATAAGACCTTAATTTTTTCAGTTTGAAAATCTAGACCCTTTCAATTCCGTGCCTAGACAACTATCTTAGTCTTAACCAAGACCACGAAAATTATGACGCCTCTGATCTCCGTCACTCAAAAGGACAGACGCATACTTCTGATGAGGAGTCGGATCTACTGGTTTCTTTCAATGAGGAAATAACTTATGCTCCACACGCAGCCACAGATCAGTGAAGGCAGGCGTTCTGATTCTTTCTTAAATCGCAAAAAAGTCAAGATTCGCAATTCGGTGACAGCCACAAGCCTAATCAAGGAACTCTACTATATTGATGGGAGGGATAAGGTCTTCACTTTCACTGCTAGCAAAAAACGTTATTAATTGCAATAAATAGCTAGACACCATAACAAAAGGCTACCTCTAGAGCTTAATCAAACCCCATTGGTCGATAATTCCGCTAAAAGAACGTCGAATATGCGCACCGTGATTTGAAATTGAAGAACAAGATGAGAGATCCTGGACAGCAAACCCTAATAGAACAGGAACTCCTTGAAAGTATTAGTTTGAGGTGAAAAGAGATAATACCTCAAGCGGCAAGCTCATGAAATCATCTGAAGGGTTAGATTGCATCTCCTTTACCTCCTGTAGAATACGCTTCACCGCAGGGTTCTTCAGGTTGTACTTCTCCGCCATAATTTGAGACCTCAAACCACGTATACAAAGTTTGACGGGACAATTTATTCAATCAAATCCTGCACGGACACTATTGCTGCCGACTCCACCACGGCTGCCGGTTGAATACGACGGCAAACGCCCAGCGCTGGACAAGAATTTTTTTTTTTGGCCAAAGACAAGAATTCAAGCTATGCACATTTGAAATATACCGCACCAGAGGAAAACGCGTCAGAAAAGAGATATGAAAACGAGGACGTTCGCTCTCGGATTGACACGTCATGGGACGAGTGTTTTCTTACGTGCCGGTCTTTTATTGGAAATAATGGAGCTGGTCTTCCCTCTGGTTGGATCAAGCGAGTAGTTCGAAAGCAAATTATTATTTAAGCTACTTATATAAACTGCTCGCAAACCCTGCAGTGGAAGTAGGTTAGATCCCTGTAGGGAGCTGATAGTCTAGTCTACTTTAAACTTAGATAGATCTATTTAGTAAATAGGTCAGACTCAGGTTTAGACTTATTAGTTATTACAAGGCATATTTAGACAAACAGATCAGGCTTATTTTTATAAGACCTAGCTTACAAGACAACAGGCTTGACCTATTTAGTTTTTTTTTTTAATTTATACTATTATATAATATAATTAGGTGAACTTTATAAATTATTTATAAAATTACTAACTTAGCCATAATCCTAAGTTTCACATCCCATCCTTCACACACAAACACAACCCATTCATCAATCAATCTTTCACCTCTATATTTCTTTTTTTTGATCACTCAAGATGATTACGTTAGCTCACTCCCTCTTCCTTGATTTACGTTGTTCACTAAAGCATAATAATTGTAGTAAGTTTGTTTTAGTGATGCCCAAATGAAATATTATAATACTGCTAGAAAAGCAAGAGGTAAAATCTAGTTTTACATGCCACTTGTTGGTTTGGTTGATTTTAGAAAATATATCTTCTTAGTCAACATATAATTGGTTTTTCTTATTCATATTTGCTGAAACATTGTTGTTACTAAGTATTCTTTTTCCTTACTAGACTCTTATTATCTTATATTGTATGTGAGAATAGATCCTAAGCTTTTAAGACATAACGTAGGCTTTAAAATAGGTTTGAAGAGTTATACATAATTTGGAAACATGTGCTTTTAAGCCTATTTAAATACCTAAATTTTAAGTAGGCTTTTAAAAAGACTTTCAGACCTTATCAGACCTTTTGAAGATTCAGGCTCGAGCTTAAAAAAAAAAAAAAACCCTACATGCAAGCTCAGGCTCAGGCCCAGGCCCAGGCTTTAGATCTCTAATACAGGTCCAAGCCTATTTAGCTAAAACTTAGTCTAATCTAGCATATTTCCACCCTTAGTAAATATGATAATACAAACTAACATAAAATTTTTCTCACATACTTATTTTATACTCCCTTCGTTTCTTATTATAAGAGACATTTGATGCTCATAACATGTTCCTATATATAAGAGACACTTAAAAGTTGTCTTTATTTTTTTGTGTTGATTTTCTATTTTACCCATATTTATTGTCTCAAACTCACACTCTCCCTCCCTTCCACTTCTCTTTCTTTTAATAATTTAATTGTTCTCTCTCATGCTCTCTCTCCTTATTAATGAGGGCATTTTTGAAAAAAATTATACTTTTTATACATTGATTGTTCTTAACTAATTTTAACTATTTTTTTATCAACGTAATTCGGTTATTCGTCTCTTATAATAAGGAACGGAGGGAGTATTTTATAAAATACAATTGAAAATTTGTTTTCAAGATCATATCCCAATATAACAGGGTTTTTTTTTAAAGGCCTCCTATTAAAAGTAACTTTATTTAAGATACTGTTAATTACAAAATGTAAATATCTTTTTCAGTAAAAACTGGTTCGCTACGGAGGACTAGCTCCCTCGACCAACTCTTATTAGTATAACGGGCTTTTGCTAAACTCATAAGTTGACGAGTTGAGAACTGTGGATATTTAGGCAATGGGCTGAGTCCATTAAGAATGCCAGATGGGGTGTTGCATGGGACGCTGTGTCCGGGGACCGCCACGTATAAGCCCAATGATGACGCCGAGTCTTCGAGGAGCCTGCTAATGTTGCCCCCAGAAGCAACGTGAAAGTCATACACTTTCTGAAATTTGTCTTCCATCAGAGTATACTACGCGAAGAGAAAATGGAGGAGAGGATGAAGGCAGAGGAGAAGAAAATAGGGATTATAGAGGCGTGGTTGAGGAAGCACCGTCTACAGTTCACCGGAGCCACCAAGCACCCTTTTGTTCTCTCCATTCGCGACGGCACCATCGACATGGCTTCCTTCAAGACATGGCTGGTTCTTACCTCACTTCCCGTTCCGTGTTATTTGTTTCATTTTAATCATTCATTCATTTATACTTCTTTTACTCATTTGGTTTTCTGGTTTCTCCTAATTTGACTTGCTTTTCTTATGAACTGCCTGTGATTTTCAACTATGAAAGTGTTTGTCATGGGATTCAATTCACCTTCTTTATTAATCAGTGCTTAGATATTGACACGATCTTGAATTTACTGTTTAACCTTTCTTACCGAATGAGTTTTTGATGTTGTTTGAGGGAAAAATGTTTTTCCTGTTCCATCACGTATTTGATGATGCGATTTTGACTTTCTCTGGTGAGAATTGCTTGCGCCTCTTCGATTCATTAAGGATGTGGTTTTTAACGACAGAGGCTTTAACGAACTGTTTGAGCCTGGTTGACGTGTTTCTAAGGACACTCTTGTGAGTAAGGCCTGAAACTATTCATGAGACGTAAATTTTTCACGCATGCTCATGCAGGCACAAGATTACTTATTTGTCAGAGCCTTAGTCCCATTTGTGGCTAGTGTGCTGATAAAAGCGTGGAAGGAATCGGATGACAGTTCAGATATGGAAGTAATTTTGGGTGGAATGGCCTCTCTGGAGAATGAGATATCATGGTTCAAAAGAGAAGCCTCCAAGTGGGATGTTCCTCTTTCTGACGTCGCTCCTCAGCAAGCTAATATTAACTACTGCAGGTGAAGTTTATTATCCACCGATCATCTTTCTCAATTTATATGTAATACGTTATCTACTTCTTCTTCGTGATTGGATAATAGCTTGTGGAGTTCATCGCCTTATTATGTGGAAATGTGTAATTTTGAAGACAAGTTGGGATGTGTGAGTAGCATCTAGTCTAAGATTTACTACTTGTGGGGAGACGTTCTGGTATAGATTTAATGTGTTAGTATAAAGATCAAAAGAGATCCTGCTATTTAATCTCTTTTCATACGTACAAAAGCTATCCTGTCAGTGTGTAACTTGTGGAAGGAAGCGCTGCTTCATGCCATTAGACTTTGTTAAAAAAATGTGAGTTGTCCTTGAAAAGTTTCTTGTTCAAACTTGTTCTGTATTTGTAAATAAACCATGGCTGACATGTAAAGGCATGCTAACAAGTTTGTATATTGAGGTGGGTCTTGTAAAAGACCACATCTCTGCATTTGTTCATATTGCTTTGATCTCTATTTATTGTGGTAAATTGCATGCATTCTTTGCTCTGCCATGATAGGTTCCTGGAGAAATTGATGAGACCAGAAATGGAATACACAGAGGTTATAACAGCATTATGGACCATAGAAGCAGTGTATCAGGAGAGCTTTGCACACGTTCTTGAAGAAGGGTCTAAGGCACCACCAGAACTGAAGGAGACATGTGAGAGGTGGGGAAATGAGGGTTTTGGTCAGTATTGCCAATCTCTGCAAAAGATTGCCACTCGGCGCTTGCAAAGGGCTTCAGATGATCTGCTCAAAAGATCTGAACTTGCGTTGCTGACTGTTCTTGAGCTTGAAGTTGAGTTTTGGAATATGAGCCGTGTAAACGCCTAGAACTGTTGCACTTTCACAGAGACGACCCCTATGTTTTCAAATAATATAGTTACATCCTGATGCTTGGAACTAATGCCCTTATCGAATTAGTAACTACCCAAGCAAAAAGAGAAAAATGGGCCAAAATCATCTGTATATCCTGTTTTTCAAGAAGGTTAATTACGCCTGTTCATCAAAAATTGTCGTGCACAAATTAATCATTCATATATATAACAAGTTGGTTCACTTCACCGACACACACACACACGGATGTGTGTGTAAATGGTCAACTAGTAGATCTCCTGATGGTTAAAAGTTCTGACTTAGAGAATGAAGAGGGCTGTGGAGAAGATCTCTAACGCAAATAGCAAATTGTAAACTGCCGTCTGGGAAAGGACGCGTCTTTTAGTCACCAAGTGGATTTTCTGCCTCTCAATGCTGAATGCTGATCGATCACTGTGAGTTGGCATCTTGGCATCAATATCATAACCAAATGCCTTAGAATGGGTCCAATAACGTTCTACTATTTTTAATATATGTGGCCTGAGAGTGTTTTTGGTATTTAGATTTAAAATCTATATTAATATATTTAAATAAAAGGTATATGCAATTAATATGGAGGGATTCATTTTTTTGACACAAAATCCAAAGAGAAAAGTACTTCCGTAAGTTACTCTGCCTGCTACTTTATAAATAATTGGCTCTCCGTAACAGAACCAAGGAGAGGGCCACGTCGATCATATCGTCCCATTGACAACCTCGATAACCCTCTCGACAAAGGGACGTAAGACTTAGTCATATTTATCTTGGAATAATCGAAACTCGTCCTCAATCTATGATTTATATATGGTTTAATTCAAAAGGAAGAAAGATAAGAAAGTAATTATCATACTTGTCGTCCTAGCTGGATTTCCCATGTAGAACTCTTCAGACAGTTTTAGAACAGAGAAAGAGAGCCCAGAAATAATGGGAGATTGGTATCCATTCAGCGAGTTCGATTTCGAAGCTGTAGTTCAGGACAAATATAGTTCATCCAACAACGATTTCTGGACGGTGTCGTCAGATCCACTGGATCAGCATCATCATAATGAAGATAAAGGACTGAAAAACGTTAATATTTCTGAAGCAGAGGACTGGGGAGACTCGGGGAATTTCGGGTTCTTCCCCGATCATGACTATTCAACCCAAGAAGATTCCTTTTTATCCTTCACTAACCAACAGAAGGAGCAATTGTCGAATCTGGATTATGATTCGTTGGATAATCTCAGATTCGACATGGTCGTCTCTTCGCCGCTCGGTGACGCCCCCAAGTTTGATGATCAAATCCTAGCCATGGCTGATCTCTCCCGACCTAACAAGAATTACCAGGACCAGAATTTGTCTCTCCCTTTAGCTTCACTTGATCTTCTCAACAACTATGGTAATAGATTAAAGCGTTTATACCGCGAAATTGAGCCAGATGAGGATAATCAGCTTCAGCCTATTGATGATTTGAGAGAAAGGAAGAAGCTCTCAACAGAGGATGTGATGAGAATCGCCGGAGCAATGTTCATCCGATCATCGTATTCAGATCAATCAGAGGGTTTGGATTATTTAATTCCCCAACCTTATGATTGCTACTACTCTAGCCTTTCCGAAGAAGAAAAAGGGGACGTGAAGCTCGCTGAATCTCTTCTCGCTTCTGCCGAGAAAGTCGGGTTGGGTCAATTCGAACGAGCAGCCAAACTTCTTGACCACTGCGAATCACAGTCTTCCAAGACTGGGAACGCCGTGAAACGTGTCGTCTCATACTTTTGCGAGGCCCTCCGCGAAAGGATAAACAGAGAAACAGGAAGAGCTTGCGCTCCTCCATTTTCTCCGGTGGGAGAAATCCCTCGTCATTATCATAAATACAGAGAAAAGGAATTCACACTTTTCGATCCCGACAAGTCAATGCAGAATCCAGGCCCTACTATTATTGCATGCCACGTACAGCTTCCTTTCTGTCAGGTTGCAGTGTTCGCCGGAATCCAAGCCATCTTGGACAAACTAGGCGATTCAAAAAAGGTTCACATGATCGATCTCGGAATCAGAACAGGATTGCAATGGACCATTCTCATGCAAGCCCTTGCATTACGACGAGAATGCCCACTCGAGCTCTTAAAAATAACAGCAGTAGGAACAACAGAGAAAGATTCACTGAGGGAAACGGGTAAGAGATTAGCCAGTTTTGCAAAATCCATGAACATACCCTTTTCGTTTTATATAGTTACGGTATCCGACATGCATGAGCTTAAGGAAGAACTGTTCGAGCTAGACGGCGAGGAAACAATCGCAGTTTACGCCATGTTCGCACTGAGGCCCCTGATTGCAGAGGCAGATCAGTTAGAAGCGATGATGAAGGTGATAAGAAATTTGAACCCGATCGTGATGGTGGTGACCGAAGTGGAAGCAAACCACAACTCAAAGTCATTCGTGAAGCGGTTTACGGAAGCTCTGTTCTACTTCAGTGCATTTTTCGACTGTGTGGAGGAATCCATGGAAGGGGACGATCCGAACAGGACGGTTTTGGAGTCATTATATTTAAGTTATGGGATTAGGGATATTGTGGCGGCGGAGGGAGAGAAGAGGAAGATTAGGAACGTGAAGATTGAAGTGTGGAGGGCTTTCTTCGAGAGGTTTGGGATGGTGGAGGGAGAACTGAGTATGTCGTCGTTGTACCAGGCGGAGCTGGTGGCAAAGAGATTTGCTGGTGGGAGTTTCTGCACGTTTGACAAGAATGGAACTAGTTTGCTTTGTGGCTGGAAGGGTACTCCACTTTACTTTGTTTCTGTCTGGAAATTCCTTTGATCACAGCGTACGTGAATGAATTAAAATGCTTGTTTTGGTTAATTTGAAGTATCATCTTGTGAAGGATCAATATACATATCAAGTATGTGTAAGCTTTTGTTTCTGGTTCTTGTTGCAAAATATGCCTGCTTTACTTCCATCTTCATGTCAGTCTGATGCGCAGAGTTTAATCGCAAGACTCCAACCAAAACCCCATAATCTGTTATAAACATAAAAGCAATTAATTAGGATATCCATTGAGCTTATATGACAAAAGATGACTGATAGCATAGTGTAGGATCGTAGGGGTTGGTGAATGGACTTGCATGTACGTTATCAACAGGACTGTTCATTGATTAATTACTGATACACACAAGCAAACCTTTTACTCTCATCCGTTGTTGGTACCTGGTAATGAAAGTTGAGATCATAGCGATTACTGCAACGAAGGGGCCTGATCTTAATGTGGGCTTGGAGCATGAGGCAGTTATGTTAGCGGATCAAATGCTTATCGCAGGAGGAAATGTGTGCGTGCGTGCGTGCGTGCGTGCGTGCGTGTGTTTGTTTACAGCTGATTACCTGTAGCTTAGTTAACATAAGCTCTCGAGGTTGGCAGGTTGTACACTTGTACCTGTAGTCTCAATTGGTGTTTACTCCTCTAATTTTTTTTTTAAAAAGGGAAATATATGTCCACAGAAACGAGATGGATGAGCCCACATACATTGCCCACTAACATAACTTGCCCCATGAAGGTCAGGCCCATTCATTCATTACACCACTAAAATAACTCTTTCACTCGCATCATATAGTTCCTATGTGGGGCAAACCTTTTGTTATGAATATAAATTTATTGATATTTGAGGCTGATTTTTGCCATTCATGATTTTAATTCCCTTCATCAGCAGTCTTGGAATTAAGTTGAACCGTTTAGATGCTTTTATAATTAAATTTCTTTCAGACTATTGTTTAATTACTTATGAATGGTTTTCTGAGATTTTGTCGACAAGTCTGATGAGGAATGATATATAAACATTAAATTGTGCTTCATTCCCTGGTCATTTATTATCTATTAAGAGAAAAAGGACATCAAAGTGGCTGTAGTTTAGTGGTAAGAATTCCACGTTGTGGCCGTGGAGACCTGGCCTCGAATCCCAGCAGCCACACTATTTTTCCCCGCATCTTTCCAAACAAATTTGACAGTTTCCCTTTTTGATATGACAACAGAATACGAGGGCGCCACCACGAATTACTGGAATTGCTACCCTCCCTCTACTACTGGTTGTGTAATTCTATCCGAATCGCAAAAACAGATATTGATATTCAAATCCACTAATTGCTTCCAAAGATGGGAACTTCAAGGTCTGAACATACATACATATAGCCGGGGGGAAATGATAAGCGGTTTAGCTAATCTGAACACCAATCCAATTGTAAATGAAAGCCAATGATCACTTTTGCATGGGTTCGACGTATTCAACTGTTGATGATATTGTCAGATCCTATGGTTCTGGTGTGACATTCGCACTTGAGATGACCATTCACAGAGAACCAGATGCCACATTCTTACAAGAAAAAGCATACAAGCCAAGCTAAGAATCAATGTAAATTCGCGCTTCTCCTTCAAAAAGAAACATAATTAATTAATCCTCCTCGTTCTTCTATAAAAAGAGATCGCTTCTCAATTATTATATCACCTGTTAATATACCAAACAAAGCTGCGTTAAACACAAAAATCCAGTCACAAAATGGCAAGCAGTGTTCGTCCTGCTGGAGCTCCCGCCAACTCCGTGGGCGCTGATCAGTATATGAGTGCGGCTCAAGAAGTTCAACCCCAACCCTCTAATTATAGTAATCCAAACAGTCCTGTTGCTGCACCAGATCGTTGTTATGACCTTTATCAGAATACTGGGACGCAGTATATTAGTGGGCTTACTACTCAGGTTGGAATAGTGAAGGGCCACGGTAATGGAGCCACCGTCTATGGCTCCTTCGTCGTTCGTTAGGCAACAACCCAGAAATATGCAGACCTGCGCAGGCACTCATGGATATATCTTCCTACATATGTATTCAAATAAGTGATTTGTATCGATGCAACCTTCACTGTAATTGTTTCTTAATTAAATAATTAAACTTAATGACCTTTTGTTCCTATGAATGCTTTGTTGAGTTTATGGAGTTCTTCAAACCGATCGTGTCTTGCTTGAGAACAGAGGGAACGTTTGGTGGAAATAGAAGGAGGGAGAATATGAAGAAAGAGGGAGACTTTTGGTCATTTTCTTCTTTCAAAAGAAGGATTTCATAAATCATCTCTGACCAGAACAGGGCATATTTGTATACCAACTTTATAATTAAAATAAACTTTGAAGAAGATGTTACGTGAGTTAAATGTTGTTAAAACTTAAAACAACTCAGATCCTCTCTGCAGAATTCAGAACGTACGTTCTCCTCTGCATCGCCAAAGCCATTCACAGTTCCAGCTCCATCTCGTCATATTCAAATCCTAAATCTTGTGAAACTCTGATGTTGATTTTTTGTTTTCTTTTTTTAACTTCGAACCTGTTTAGTCCTCAGATGCATCGAAGGGCTCCCAGACCTCGTTCAATACTTTGTCAACTTGATTTCTATCAGTCGTTGGACACAACCTAGCTACGGTGTGAACTGTGAAATGTGAATTCTATTAGAGCGTAAGGAACAATGATGCTGCGTCATCTTCTATATCAGATTCCCAAGACTATTTGTCACACTTTCACTTTATCAAGCATCTTTACATCTTATCAGCAAAAGAGAAAAGATTCTAAGACCAATAATATGAGCTTTTGCATAGATTCCTTGAACTTTTAACTTATTAAATCCCCACTTTTTGGAAAGTAGGATTTATATGAACTTTTGCAGAACCCTACTTGATCCGCACTTGATACCATTTTCATGGTCCTACAGGCAAAAACTTAATCATCACTTGTCTTCTTCCGCACAGACACCAAAAACCTGCAACTATAAAATCCGGCTTCCACTAATCACCCAAGACAGATAAGTCCAGAAGCGAAAACAATCTCAAGAATTGGGTGTTCTAGAACTACGATACATATAATACGCCAATGGCTTTTGCGGGATATCCAGGCATGAGTGGGGCCTACGGTGCTCAACCTCAGATGCAGCCTCAATTTCAACCACGGATGCAACCTCAATTTCAACCCCAGATGCAGCCTCAATTTCAACCTCAGTACAAGCCAAATGGTTATGGTTTTCCTGGAGCAGGACTGCCTCCTGCTGCTGCCTCTGACCAATACCACAATTCCGGCACCGAAACCATCCAAGGCGACACTGTTCAGACAGGAATCTTCAAGGGTCACGGTACCGGAGCTAAGATTCAGGGCGGCTTCACCGCTTCCGGTGACATTAAGTAAATTACCAAATATCGATCGCTTTGTAACGCACGAACATGGAAGGGGAAGCTATATATCAACGCAGTTGAAGATGCGTGTCATAATTATTAAGCATGTTATGTAGTAAATAATTTCTGCGTTAACAGGATATTTGATTTATTATAGTCTTCTTATGATTCTCAGTGAGATGCCAACCCATTATATATGTGTTATATGGTAAGCGAAACTAAGGAGTTGTAAAAACAAGTTATAAACGTAGCTACAATGGAGAAAATGATACCTACGTTATAATTATTATCAACACACACACACACACAACATAAAATTTATACATAGCTACTACATATAGATGAATGATATTATCTCTATAGTTTTGCGTAACTCATTAATTTTTCAAATTGTTTCACGTATTTTAATAAGATTCAAATATTAAAGAAATGAGTATGACTTTTAAAAAATAAAATTACTAATTACCTCTTATAACGTGAAAAAAATATTTGAAATTAAAAGAAAGATATTGAGAATGAGTGTTCTTGCTCTTTTTCTTCAATTATAATTCTTTTATGCCCCTATCCTAACTCTCCTCATAAGAGGGACTACTCATACACCGAAACACAATACACACACTTCCCTTCCCTTTAATGATATGGGGATTTGATATAATTTGCACAATTTTGAACTAGATGGCACTCTATATATGTTTTATAAAATATCATTCTGCAAAAATTTTACGTTATTTTATTCCCATATATGAATTTAATTGGATGGGACCATAATCATATATTACACCCGATCCATGTCAAAATATGTAATTTTGTTTTTTTTAAAAAACAATCATTCCTTTAAAATTTCTTTAAATATAAATTACTTGCATACGAGCTCCTTATTCATTAATAACAATAAAAAGCAAAATTATGTTATTTCAAATACTTTTTTATTAATTAATTACATTTCACTTAAGTAGAATCAAGCTAATCTACTGTATAGTTTATGCTATGGCTATCTAGTGGTTTTACGTACCTTTACTTTTACTCAAAGTTAAACCATATAAGACCATAAATTCATAACCTTAAATGATAAATATTTTTGAGTAGATATAGTACCTGAAAAATTGCTATCCGTGAAATTAATTACTAATCAAATAACATTTACAGATCATTAAATGAACCAGAGAGAATTGGTTCGTTCATTCATGATCTGAAAAGAGTTGCTCAGCTTTGCATAGATTCCTTTAAACGTTACTTAAGAACATGGGTGCAATTATGGAATGTATAATTCTGAATTGATTCCGAGGACCAAATTAATTAAAGAAAGCAAGAGATAAAATGGGAACCAAGCTGGCAACAGTGGTAGAAGACTAGATAAGTCTTCAAAGTGATACTAAACAAATCAATGTCTTTTTCTTTTTGGGAACCCAAAGAAAAAAAGGAAAAAATTATTGTAAAGCAGGATTAATAACAAATCGTGATGAACATTGCAGGTTATGGCCAAGGTTAACCAAACTCGACCCATGCAAAATTGCTGCGTTTCTCTACTCCAAAAGTTGTCTAGCCTTTCATTTTATTGTAAAGTCATAAACAAATTTACCAAAAGTGAGGTCTAATAATAATCCAACTGAAATAACAATCGTACATTATCTTCATAGCATATATTATTTCTTAATTTCTATTGATGGATTCAAACAAACTGTGTCAGAAGCCCACTTGGAGAGCATGAGATGCCATAATAACTATACAACTAACCAAAAGATAAAGGCGAATGCACATTTGAAATTTCTGCTAAAGTAGACGCTTCAACTTTCCTTTACATCCTCCCTTGCAGACATATATTCCCTGATCGCTACACGACACGATCACTATATTGGTGCTCAATAATCCCTTAAGCATCGATCTATAAAAGGGGTAGAAACCCCAGTTTAACATCAAGAAGTTGAAAACTTGGACCTGTTATATATCATCATCATCATCAAGAATGGCAGGTCTGAACGTTAATGGCTATGCAGGAGTTGGTGTAGGAGCTCAGGCGCCATATCCTCCTCAGCCTCAATATCAGTATCAGTACTATCCATATGGCGGTTACCCTCCTCAGCCGCAGCAGCAACCACCATATCCTCCTGCATCTGCACCTGTCCCCACCCCGCCTGGGTCCCACCACCAGAACTCCGGCACTCAATCCATTGGCGGCAAGACTGAGCAGAGCGGCACCTTCAAGGGCCACGGCACTGGAGCTTCCATCCAGGGCGGCTTTACCGCCTCCGGCTCCATCGCCTAAGCTCTTTCGTGCATGCCTATCCTATATCTAGCTGTTCTATCTCTACTCAATCCTGTGTACTCTATATATAATGAATAAGAGCTCAAAGTTGGCCACAAAAAACAAAACAAAACAAAAGAGGTCAAACTTGATTATTAATTACCTATTCACGTCCATCATGAATCACGTATTGATGTTCACATTCATTCTGATTCTAGTTTTGATTTGTTGTTGCCGTAAACTCTATATGCACAACATTTCACGACTGTTTTTTCCTTGGAATGAGATCATTTTATGAATTTTAATTCTGCTTGGCGACTATATACATAATACACATTTCGGTAAATAACACAACAATTTTCTGCTATATATACATATATATATATATATATATATATGTTTATGAACCACAAGCATATGATGGCAGTGACGAACCAAAAGCATATGATGGCGTACTTCAATAGTTCCACACACACACACACACACACACACACACACACACACACAAGTGCATACAAGTGGAAGACACGGATGAAAAGAAAGAAAATAAGGTCCTCGATTACAGTATAAGTATCCTGCCTGATCCTCATTATAAGTTTCAAATAACTAATTTACAGATAACAAAAAATTAACTAAATTAGTTAAAAACAATAAATAGGTTAGAAATAAACTTTTAATTTGTTTTCAAATATGTCCTTATAATAAATAAGAAAAGGGACAAAAGAGAATGTGTGAGAAAATATGATAAAAGAGAAATGATTAAGGACAACATTGGAAAAATACATTAAATGTTAAGAAAAATTCAAATTAAAACTTATAAAATAGACTACACTTCTTTTCAAATTTAAAGCTTGTAAATAAGACGGGAGGAGTGTATCACAGCATTCGGTGATTTGATAATTAGAATACAACTGGAGAGACACTATCGCGTATGTAAATGCCAGCCATGAGCGAGGCCAGCGAGCCTTTGTTTGGTGACAAGTCTTTTACTGGTTTTAATTTAACGAGCAATTTCCAGAGATTCTGATAGTAGTCATAGTACATTCTGTGGAGTTACTGCGTTCGGAAAGAAGACAGCCCTGTGATTATATAAGGCCTTTGATGTATAAGATTCCTAAATATATTCAATTACTTTCACATTGTAATATGCTCTTTTCGTCATATTTATAAGATAAAGAGAAAAAGTTTTTTAGACCTATTTATAAGTCATTTTATTAAATTTTTAATATGAATGTACCATTTTATCATTTATTTATTATGATATAGATAATTATTTTCATGAAATATGTATATATTAAATATGGATAAGTTAAAAATTTATTATATTTTAATAGAAAATTAAAGTAATTTAAGATTTTTCTTAATTTATATAACACATAGAAGAAGTTCTTTATAAATAAGATGAGAAGAGTAATAAATTTTGCCAGTCTTCCCTAGTTGTAACTACTATACACGCTGCAGATTCGTTGGGGTGGTGGAGATCATGCCACGTGGTCGAGGCAAGAGAAATAAGATGAATATCACAGATCAAGCACCGGCATAATCCTCACCATTAAAACAATCCAACGATAACAAAATGCTCGTACCAGGAACCCAGCTCTAACCTCAGGGGGACCGGATTTTCCTAATTTCCTCCCCTAGCTGGATAGAACGCGATACCTTGTGGATGGTATGGAATTTTCCTCACCGTCCATAATTAATATTCGTATCACTTTAGATTTTTTTTCATCATACTGCAGGAATATCACCAGCTTTAAATATTGCTTAATGACAAGCCGAGCTAGCTACAGAAAAAACCAGCAGCTTCTGATCCATTTTACTAAAACGATCCAATTTCAAGTTCCAATGGCAGGTATTAATGTTGGTGGCTGTCAAACCATCAGTGGCAGCACGAGTCAACATGGTGAATACAAGGGCCATGGCATAGGGGCCCGTTCCCAGGGCTACCCCGGCGGCAGCAGCGGCCCTACTCCTCTTCCTGGTCCTGTTATTTCTGAATTGCCGGCAGCCCCGGCGCCGGCACCGGTGCCAGCACCGGCAGTCACTCAGTCACCACAGCAGTTTAACCAGTATTATTACAATTATGGAACATCGATCATCGAAGGTGACACCAAGCAAGATGGTACCTTCAAGGGCCATGGCATCGGAGCTTCTGTTCAGGGAGGTTTCACTGCTTCTGGCGATATTAATTGAAGATCTGTATCTTCTTAGTTTTGCTAATTAAGGCTCGGTCGAATAAAAAAAAAAATGTAACGACATATTAATACATATTGCCTGTATTTAGTTTCTATTTTTTCATAATGCTAATGATCTCACGTTAGCTCTTTTACCCATTTTGTGGTCATCAGATACGTTGTAATATAATTATATTATAATTTTTCACAACGAATAAGATATTAAAATATGGCTTGCAATATAAATAAAAGTTATATGGATGACATATTGTCAATAATACAATTCTCCACGTACAGTGTTCATTTTTTCTGGCTCCATATATATATAGAAGCCTTTGATAATTAACTCATAACTTCCATATATTTAAGAGATCATAATGAATAAATTCACAAGTTAAAAAGAAATAAATCTAGATATTTGAAGCACAATTTAAATTAATACATAATGCATCTAAGGAGAGATATATGTAAAATTTTATTAAATATTCAGCATGTATATATTAGGCTGGACATCTTTCTTTTGTTTTTGGACGTCAAGGTTGCAGATGATTGGAAAAAACTGTTGCCGGCCAAAAAAATTAGAAAAAACTGTTGTAATTCTCAGTGAAGAAAAATACCTAAATTATATATACGAATTCACATATGAAGCAAAAAAATTTTAATCATTATCAATTTTAAATCGTAAATTTCAGTATTTGTCTAATGGCATGATATTTCACTCTAATTATATGCCTATTAACTTCGGATTATAATCAGAAACCAAATCGGTTTAAAATTCAATTTACTTAACTCAGTCTTGGGACCCAGCATAGTATTAAAAAAACATTTAAATAAACAAACCAACTAATTTACAAACCTCTCGCCGGATCATTTGTTTTGCAGCATTTTTTAAAAATGATTTTTATCCTACCAACCCAATACCTGTATGTATGTATGTACTCCTCCGGTCCTTATTATAAGACTCAATTTGACTTTTTATTTGGTCCTAATTATAAGACCCAATCCATTTTGTCTCTTATATTTATGCATTTTTTTCCAAGATAATCCTTCTAATAATGATAGTTTTAGCCAATATACTTAATTAGTAAGGATATTTTAGGAATGACAACAGTTATTTATTATAAATAACCAACTTAACTTACTTCCTTAATCTCCTCAAATAAGTCAATTGGGTCTTATAATTAGGACCGGAGGAGTATGTATGTATGTATACATTATGGGACTTATGCATAAATGCAAGAATTCAGATCAGGGTTTTGGGGAAGTTGGGTAGACGTAGATTTGCCAAATTTAGGAAGAGAAGGAGAAATAACTCTCGCTCTTTTTATAATTTAATAGAATTCATTCAAATTTACCATCTTCAAATTCAAAGAACCCAAATGCGGCATGCAATAATTAACTCTTGTTTATTTTACTACTTTCGGTCCTAGTTATAAGAGCTAGTTGACTAATTTGAGGAGATTAAGGAAATAAGTTAAGTTAGCTATTTGTAATAAATAGTTATTGTCTTTTTAAAAATATTCTTGCTAATCAAATATATTGACTACAACTACTATTACGAGAAGGACTACCTTGGAAAAAAAAGTACCAATATGAGAGACAAAGTGGATCAGGATCTTATATTTATGACCAAAATAAAAATCAAACGAGGTCTTATATTAAGGACCGGAGGTAGTATTTTAATTAGTGAGACTTTGAAAAGATTAAAAATGAAAAACGAATCTAAAAACCAAAATAATCTCAAAAGAATAAAAATACGATTCCACTCCCATTGTCTAAAAGTCCCGATTATTCTTTTTATGTCAGCTCCAATTCACAGAGTCCTGATTCTAATTCCTTGCCCACGACATAGCTTTCATCCTCATCCATCAAAAGACACACACAGATTCTGATTCCTTGCCCATAAAATAATAATAATAATAATAAAATTACTAATATTAATATAATTATGGCCCTCACATGCAATCGGCATTAGGTTCCTTGTCCATACCTTTAACCGTGTCACCAGTCTATAAAAGGGAAAGCTGCCGGTAATCCCAAAACAAACTGATCAAAACAAAGAAGAAAGCTTATTATTATATAATTGTAAGACTCGATCGTCACTACTCAATATGGCCGGCGTCGTCCACGGTGTTGCAGGTCTTGCAGTTAGCGTTAGTGGTCAAGCTCAGCAGCCTGCGGCCGCCCCGCAGTACGGCGGTTACAATCCTCCTCAGCCACCGGCTCCGACTCACACTAATTCTGGAACTAACTCCATTCATGGTGATCTCAAGCAAGACGGTACCTTCAAGGGCCATGGCACTGGAGCTAAGATCCAGGGAGGTTTTAATGCCTCTGGTGACATTCAGTAATTCATGATCATCATCATATATAAATCTGCGCACTGCTGAGTTGATCTGTCTAAATAATCAGTATTGAAATAAGAGCTTCACCTGTGCATCATATTTGACGTCATTTTATACATCTCTCTTGGTTTATTTTGTTTTGCCTTCTTGATTTAGTTTTTTTTTAAATCATCCTTCACCTATCATAGAAGAAACTTACATATTCATCATATTCACCAAAAGATCAAATTAGCAACATCACATTGGAAAAAAAGCTTAAAGAAGTGTTCAATATCACTGGTTTAGAAGGTCTTGAGGCGTTCTTGGTTTAATTTATCAATTTATTAATTTATTTACTAGCTTAAACATAAGGAGGAATAATGAGCTAAGAATTACCCTAATTACTGTGAAATCGTATCGAAGTTTCTCTTCCACCAATTCAAAGTCATTTCTCATTTTAACAAATAAAACGCGGGCGTGATACAAATTTTTGTTTTTTTGTTTTAAAAACAAATTAACTTTGCGCTATACGAATGTTGAACACACGGGGAGAAATCTAATTAATGAAACATAAGAGGTTGGAGTTTATTGAAAAAAAGACATTTTCTTACCAGGAAAAAAAAATTAAAGTATTAAAGTATCATATTTAAATAATTATTAATATTCATCCAACATGAGTACTATCAATGTTTTAAGAAGTTTACTTATATTATAAATCGATGAAGTTTCACTTATCCAATATTTCAATAAAAAATATTGAAACTAGTATTTTCTTTGATAAGCCAATCAATGGCTGTCAGTTGTTAATTAGTGACCGATCGATGCCAATTGTGGACGGGTCAACTACCTCAAGTGATCTGTCCACGTCCATGAAGCGGTATTTATGTCGTTTTACCGAAAGCCCAACCCGCTTTTATTTATTTATTTTTTTTGAAAAAATCTCAAGTCATTCTTATATCAGCTGCTGTCAAAATTTCGGTAACCAGCAATTTTTTTTTAAGATTTTTTTAGCACTCACAATGTAACTCTTATAACAATATTCATATTTTCAAGACCTTGCGGAAGAGAGGCCCTTAATTTATATCTTATCAAACAGTTCCTACTCCTTAATGCAGACAGATCAACATTACAAGTTAATTAGCGTCCATTGTTGACAATGCACCCGTTGCCGTTGCCATATGTACTGCCACTGTTGTAAACAAAATTGCCACCGTTGTTGTGATAGTAAGGATTATTGTAACGGTCGCCGGAATAAGCGCCGCTGTTGTAGTTAACGTCTCTGAAATCTTGAGAGCCTGCTCCGCTGTTATTGAATGAGCCCTGAGTTCCACTGTTGTAGCCTCCGGCTGATCTGCTCGCCCGGGCCTGAGCCTCGTTTTGTCATCAGCTCCGATTCCGTTTGATCTCACCGGCCATAGAGTTCCTCGATCACTGATATCATATTATTACTTTGATTCTTTCCTGGCTTTGATCGATCGGTGTCTCGTCTCGCATGCTTCGCCTGCGTTTTATAGATGCAATAGCTAGAATATGTACTGTTTCCTTTCTTCAGCGCGAAGCTTTGTGGTATCTTTTTTAATTTCTCAATGCACGTATAGTCACGTTCCCGATTCCATCTCTCTAGCTAATCACTGCCCAACTATATGGTTATTAGTTAAACGACCACTACGTTGATGGAATAAATGTTACTGTTGTGTGTGGAATTCATTGTAAAATTTTTACAAGATTGGCCAAACATGCGAAACGTTTTGCTGTATATTCCTTCTCTGCCTGCTTTTTTCATCACTCTTTTAGATCCCTTTTCGTTTTGACGACAGAGGTTTGAGGAAATAAAGAAACAAACAATAGAAATATATATATATATATATACTCCTCCGGTCCTTAATAGAGGACCTAATTGTTAAGTTGGTTTTGGTTTTAAATCTAAGATCCATTTCTCATATTTATCAATTTTCTCTAAATTACCCCTATAGATACTCTCTCAACCACAATCAAGTAGAAGAGGAAGAGGGGTTATTAAGAAAGATGATTATGGTATTTTAAGAAAAACATGTCACATTTCTTGTAATTAACTAACTTACCTAACTTTTTAATCGAATCAAATTAGTTAAATGGGTCTTATATTAAGGACTGAAGGAGTATATATAGAGAGAGTCTGTGGATGTCGCATTCATTCTCTTACGCCACCAATAGAGCGGCCTGCGGAGGCATCCTCAGAGACAAGACTAACCTGGTGGCGGAAGGCTTTCTCCATAGAATTGAGGAAGATGACACTCTTACAGCAGAACTTTGGGGCTGACTCATTTGGATTGAAACACAGGCTTTAGAAGCATATTCTTAGAAGCTCCTCTTCTTTCTTTTTTGCCCCCCCGACCAGCAGCCATAGCCTCTTTTACTACCTGAGATGAACCTCTTATTCATATTAACTAGAAATTTCTCCCTATGCGATGCACAGATTAACCTATATGATTATATTTCAAAGTTTAATAAATTGCATTATCTAAGATAGTTTAAAATTTACTTCTAACAGGAATATATTTTTTTATTCATTTTAATGGAATTTGAATTAGAGATACAGAATTTATGGCGAGTAGATAAAAATTTGAAATTAATTATTTATTCCTCTATTTAAGCCTCTTATTGACATGCTATTTAATTATGACACTCCCCATTTAATTATTAATATACTCAAATTTCAATTAAGATATTATTCAAATTGAAAGTTAATTATTAATTTCTTTATTTGAATCTCTATTTGAAATTGCATTTATTTATAATGTTTCCTATTTAACTCAATATATTTAAATCTCAATTAAGATGTTATTTAAATCTCATTAATTAAAGATATTCGGATCTTATAATCTCATATCCGACCCATTTTTCAACGAATTGGGTATTACAAGTTTTCAAGAATATGATTGATTGATTGATTTAATCTACTAAATATTAAAGATAACACTTTTAAGAATTATTAATTACTCATATTGAGCACCCGTTTCCAACATACCATCTGATTTACTAATGAAGTTTTCCCCGTTGAGATCCTTCGCATCACATGCATAAGACTGATCTCATGCAGTAGAGGGCCCTCTAAACAATTGAAACCTTAACTGAAACGATATTTTTATTTAGAGGAGGATCATCATGATGAATAGCCTCCTGATTACATACCGCGCACACACTATATGTAATAATTAAGGATCAAACCATAGTAATTAAAGGGCCAATACTAGCTAGCAGCTAGCATTATCCTTTCTATGATGATCATACAGTTCTTATTGATTATTCCCTTGATAATATAGATAGATAGATCACCAACTTGTGTTAATTAGCCTCGATTGTTCACAATGCTTCCGTTGCCGGTGCCATGTGTGGTGCCACTGTTGTGAACAAAGTTGCCGCCGGCGGCGTTGTGGTAGTAAGGAGAATCGTAACGGTTGCCGGCATAAGAGCCGCTGTTGTAGTTGACGTCTCTGAAATTTTGAGCGCCTGATCCGCTGTTATTGAATGAGCCTTGGGTTCCACTATTGTAGCCTCCGGCTGATCTGCTGGCCTGAGCCTGAGCTTCGTTTTCCCGCATCATTGCCAGAAGCCTTCTCATCGTCTCAAGATCCGAGGCCATTTGATCTCACTGATTGCCTGATATGCAGTTTCTTTGTTTTTCCGATGGCTTTGATCGTCTTGCTCGCTTCGCCTGCGTTTTATAGATGCACTAACGAGAATCTGTACCGTTTCCTTCCTTCAACACGAAGCTTTATGGTATATATCTTTTCTCCCGTCGCTACCCAACTACGGCTAGTTGATGGAATATGTGAGTGTTGTGTGTGGAATTCATTATAAAATTACAAAATTGGCCAACCATGCATTCGACCCGTTTTCCTTCTCCTGGCTGCCCTTTTTTCATTCTGTTACTTTCACTTGATACTTTCTTATTTTGAGGAGTGAGGTTTGGAGAAAAGAAAGAAACAATAAGAACATTTTTGACGGAAGCATAAATAATTAAGACATGTGGCAACGAGAGGGAGCAGATAAAAGTTTTGAAATTGGTAGGCTGGTCATCCATATTTTTCTTTCTTCCTTTCCATTTTTTCTTTTCTTATACAGCTACATATAGTATATTATCTTATATTCTTAATGTAAGATTTAGTTTCAAAAATTGTATTTCTTTTCTTTAACAACTCTTATATTACTGCATGTAGCCACTGCTGACGTAGAGGGTGACATATTTCTGTGACGTCAGTCACACTCATGACAAAAATTAGATGGCAGGAAGTGTAAAGTTTTAATGTGGAATAAATTAGGGCTCAAATTAATTTCTCTTCCTTTAGCACCGATGATAAATGATTCTCATACCCACTCCATATAAAAGCATATGATGCCTAATGTGGATAGGAGGATTCTTTAATTTCTTCTGCGCATTGATTCGCTTAATGATGCCTAAAGTACCTCTCGTCTTTGAATAAAATTTAAGAAACTTTCTTTTTTAGGTTCATCTAAATCTACTGGACTGAACCCTTACCATAACAAATTACTATATCTGCAATATCATCAGGCATTGAAACTAACTGGCATTAGCAAGGTTATCAAACTCACGAGTTAAAACAAACTCTTGATAATAATATAAAATCGGATCGTAAACTCGAATCATGAACTCGTAAGAGTTTACTTTTATTAATAAACTGGTATTTAAAGTGTATAATCAAATAATTAATATATAAAAAATGAGAACAATTTCATTTAAATATATTTTAAATTTAAATAATTGAAATTATATCCATCAACGTTCATATTTTATTACATTTGACAAAGAAATTTCTATAAAATATATAAAGTAATTAAACCTAATCAAATCAAAAAATTTAGCACGAGTTTAAGAGCGAGTTGACACGATTTTGTAAGTTAAAAACGTAAAAACGATAAACTCGGTAAACAAACTCATAAATTTAATCGAGTTTACAGTTATCACGAGTTTAAGACCGAGTCGACACAATTTTGTTAGCTGAAAACGTAAAAATATTAAACTCAAAAAGGTCTTGAGGCGTTCTTGGTTTAATTTATTAATTTATTTACTAGCTTAAACATAAGGAGGAATAATGAGCTAAGAATTACCCTAATTACTGTGAAATCGTATCGAAGTTTCTCTTCCACCAATTCAAAGTCATTTCTCATTTTAACAAATAAAACGCGGGCGTGATACAAATTTTTGTTTTTTTGTTTTAAAAACAAATTAACTTTGCGCTATACGAATGTTGAACACACGGGGAGAAATCTAATTAATGAAACATAAGAGGTTGGAGTTTATTGAAAAAAAGACATTTTCTTACCAGGAAAAAAAAATTAAAGTATTAAAGTATCATATTTAAATAATTATTAATATTCATCCAACATGAGTACTATCAATGTTTTAAGAAGTTTACTTATATTATAAATCGATGAAGTTTCACTTATCCAATATTTCAATAAAAAATATTGAAACTAGTATTTTCTTTGATAAGCCAATCAATGGCTGTCAGTTGTTAATTAGTGACCGATCGATGCCAATTGTGGACGGGTCAACTACCCCTAGTGATCTGTCCACATCCATGGTCAATATTGGAGGATAAGTAAAGAGGTATTTATGTCGTTTTACAGAAAACAAATAAGTATAGCCAAATCAAAAAAAAAAAAAAGGACCGTATTCTAGCAAATTCGTAAATTTTATTTATAAGTTAGTCTCTTATATGTAATTTTGTCAATATCAAACAAAAACTTTCACTCTCGATTCACAATTTTTGCTATATAGACTTGATATTCTCGAGGATTCATAAAACATGAACTTGAAACGTGGAGGACAAAAACCTCAGCCATGATGCAATATTCGCTTCTCCTGTATCTGTTTTGCTAGTTGTTCAATTCATTTGGACTTTTGCTTCCCCATTTTGGAGGTCAATTCTCCCTCCTGTAATATTACGAGTAGCGTTGGATATATTTGGAGCGCATACTTGATGGATCGGACAAAACCCAAAAGCCCAACCCGCTGTTCATGGGGTGCCTTTTTACTTCTTTTTTCTCAACGGGAAAATTCCAAAAAGAGAAACAAAAAAAAAAGATTTCCAAAAGGTGACCTGAATCTGTAAAATTTCAATTTTTAAATCAGTTATAATGATTAAATTAAAATTCTAATAGTAAATTTACAATTTCTTTTTTTGAAAAAACCTTAAGTCATTCTTGGCTGCTATCAAAGTTTTTTTAAATATTTTTTTCAGCATTTATAATGTAACTCTTATAACAATACTCATATTTTCAAGACGTTGCGGAAGAGAGGCCCTTAACTAAAAGGATATATCTTATTAGTAACAGTAACATGAAAGAGGAGTACCAAGAACCTGATCCTGAATATTACACGGGACAAACACACTATATATGATTAAAAAACGAACCACTAATTAAAGGGCTAGCTAGCAACACCACCACCCTTTCTATTATCAAACAGTTCCGATTCCTTAATACAGATAGATCAACATTACGATCGAGTTAATTAGCGTCCATTGTTGACAATGCACCCGTTGCCGTTGCCATATGTAGTGCCACTGTTGTGAACAAAATTGCCACCGTTGCTGTGGTAGTAAGGATTATTGTAACGGTCGCCGGAATAAGCGCCGCTGTTGTAGTTAACGTCTCTGAAATCTTGAGAGCCTGCTCCGCTGTTATTGAATGAGCCCTGAGTTCCACTGTTGTAGCCTCAGGTTGATCTGCTTGCGTAAGTGATCCTCGTTTCCCGGCATCATTGATTTCAACTTTTTAGTTGTCTTGGATTAAATAAAAAATAAAACCAAATTATACAGTGAAGCCAACTCGAGTTATGTCTCTTGAAGAGTCTTTTATTAATCCATAAGTTAACTAAATGACAAAAGAATTAAAAAGAATGGGTTTGAAAAAGGATTTTTTTTATTTTTACTAAAACTGATTATGAAAATAAAGAAATATATCTAAACTATTTTTTTTGTATTTTTAATAAAGAGAGAATGAAAAATTCAAATTTGGATTTTAGAAAATCAATAATAAGAATGCTTTTTGAAAACGGAACGTAATTATCCTTGATTAATAAAAATGTGGGAGTAAAATAATACATCACGTTAAAAAGCAATTTCAAACACTGTTTGGGTTAAGTAAACTTAACACTTGACTACTCTAAATGGTGTTGCAGGTCTTGCAGTTAGCGTTAGTGGTCAAGCTCAGCAGCCTGCCGCCGCCCCGCAGTACGGCGCTTACTCCTCAGCCACCAGCTCCGGCTCATTACCACACTAATTCTGGAACTAACTCCATTCATGGTGATCTCAAGCAAGACGGTACCTTCAAGGGCCATGGCACTGGGCCTAAGATCCAGGGAGGTATTAATGCCTCTGGTGACATTCAGTAATTCATGATCATCATATATATATGTGTGTGTGTGTGTGCGCGCGCGCGCACTGCTGAGTTGATCTGTCTAAATAATCAGTATTGAAATAAGAGCTTCACCTGTGCATCATATTTGACGTCATTTTATATATCTCTCTTGGTTTATTTTGTTTTGCCTTCTTGATTTAGTTTTTTTTTTTTTCAATCATCCTTCACCTATCATAGAAGAAACTTACATATTCATCATATTCACCAAAAAATCAAATTAGCAACATCACATTGGAAAAAAAGCTTAAAGAAGTGTTTAATATCACTGGTTTAGAAGGTCTTGAGGCGTTCTTGGTTTAATTTATTAATTGATTTACTAGCTTAAATATAAGGAGGAATAATGAGCTAAGAATTACCCTAATTACTTTGAAATCATATCCAAGTTTCTCTTCCACCAATTCAAAGTCATTTCTCATTTTAACAAATAAAACGCGGGCGTGATACAAATTTTTTTTTTTAGACAAATTAACTTTGTGCTATACGAATGTTGAACACACGGGGAGAAATCTAATTAACGAAGCATAAGAGGTTGGAGTTTATTGAAAAAAAAAACATTTTTACCAGGAAAAATATTAAAGTATTATAGTATCATATTTAAATAATTATTAATATTCGCGCATCATAAGTACTATCAATGTTTTAAGAAGTTTACTTGTATTATAAATCGATGAAGTTTCACTTATCCAATATTTCAATTAAAAAAATTTAAAAAGTACTACTCTAGTCCTTAATATAAGACTTCATTTAAATTTTATTTTAATCTTAAATATAAAATCCAAATTTATTTTATCTCTCATATTTATCTATTTTTGTCAAAGATAATCATTCTAACAATGGTAATTCTAGCTAATAAACTTGACTAGCAAGGATATTTTAGAAAAGACAATACAAATCTATTACAAATAAGTAATTTAACTTATTTTCTTAATCTATTCAAATTGGTCAACTAGCTCTTATATTTAACATCGGATGTAGTATTTTCTTTGATAAGATAACCAATGGCTGTCGGTTGTTGATTAGTGACCGTAGGATGCCAACTGTGGACCGGTCAACTACCTCTAGTGATCTGTCCAGGTCCACGAAGCGGTATTTATGTCGTTTTACAGAAAACAAATAACTAAAACTAAATAAAAAAAATGGCTGTATTTTAGCAAATTCGTAAAATTTGTTTATAGTTAGTCTCTTATATGTAATTTTCTCAATATCAAACGTAACTAAAAAACTTTCACTCTCGAGTCACAATTCTGCTATATAGACTTGATATTCTCAAGGATTCATAAAACACGAACTTGAAACGTCGAGGATAAGAAACCTCAGCCATGATGCAATTCGCTTCTCCTGTATTTGTTTTGCCAGGTTTTCAATTCATTTTAACTTTTGGCTCCCCATTTTGGAGGTCAATTCTCCCTACTGTAATATTACGAGAAGTGTTGCATATTTTTGGAGCCCATACTTGATGGATCGGACAAAACCCAAAAGCCCAACCCGCTGTTCATCAGTCTATGAAGTGCTTTTTCACTCTCTTTTTTTTTCAACGGGAAAATTCCCCCAAAAAAAAAATCCCAAGGTGACCTGAATCTGTAAAATTTCAATTTTCCAATCAGTTATAATGATTAAATTAAAATTCTAAAATGTTAGTAAATTTACAATTTTTTTTTTGAAAAAATCTTAAGTCATTCTTGGCTGCTATCAAAGTTTTTTTAAACATTTTTTTCAGCATTTATAATGTAACTCTTATAACAATATTCATATTTTCAAGACGTTGCGGAAGAGAGGAGCTTAACTAAAAGGATATATCTTATTAGTAACTGTAACATGAAAGAGGAGTACGAAGAACCTGATCCTGAATATCACGTGTGGCAAACACATACTATATATGATTAAAAAGCGAACCAGTAATTAAATGGCTAGCTAGCAGCAGCACCACCCTTTCTATGGTCAAACAGTTCCTATTCCTTAATTTCTCAGTGCATGTATAGTCACTTTTCGGATTCCATCTCTCTAGCTAATCACTACCCAACTATATGGTTATTAGTTAAACGACCACTACGTTGATGGAATATATGTTACTGTGGTGTGTGGGATTCATTATAAAAGTTTTACAAGATTGGCCAAATATGCGACACGTTTTGCTGTATATTCCTTCTCTGCCTGCTTTTTTCATCACTCTTTTACTCTCTCTTTGACGACAGAGGTTTGGGGAAATAAAGGAACAAACAAACAAACAATAGAAATGCATATATATAGTCTGAGGATGTCGCATTCATTCTCTTACGCCACCAATAGAGCGGCCTGCGGGGGCATCCTCTGAGACAAGACTAACGTGGTGGCGGAAAGCTTTCAACTTAGAAGCATGCTAAGCAAAGAGTGGCAAGTTGAGCAAGGAGTATAAATAATATATATATATATATATATATATATATATATCCCTGAGGTCTTTCATCCCATTATTTGCAAGGATAAGAAATAAAAAACACTACATCCCTACTTAATATAAGAGTTAGTTGACTAATTTGAATAGATTAAAGAAATTAGTTAAGTTGATTATTTGCAATAAATAAATATTATATTTCCTAAAATATCCTTACTAAACAAGTGTATTAGTTAAAACTACAATTATTATTAGAAGAATTATTTTTTAAAAAATCTATCAATATAAGAGACAAATTGAATTGGGATTTCATATTTAGAACCAAAATATGAGTCAAACGAGTTCTTATATTAAGAATTGGATGTAATATTACTACATTGCTTTTACAATTTGGGCTCTAATTAATTTTTTTCCCACTTAGTACATACATACATAGTATTAACCATTTCAAACTTTAGTCCTAGAAGTTAAAATTCACAAATTTCGCTATTTTGATCACGTCTCTTGACTTGGTTTCATTCGTCGAGCAATAAACCAGCTATGCCAGTTACAAAAACCAATTATATTACATATAGTTGATATAATTAAATTGGCGGGTTCATTTCTTTTAAACCTAAATTAATTTAAAGGACCTTGTAACAAGTTTCAATTTATAATTGGTGCCCATCTCTATAATATAATCCACGCTTTCTTGCTATATGTTAAGCAAGTTATATTGATTTATTGTGATGATAGCATAATGTCTTTAAAATTTCGTTAGAAAAGAAGGTTTGATATTAGTAGTAAGAATTTCGAACCCATATGATATCTTTATAAGATGTGAGTTGCGAATTGCGTACTAATTTATGTCTAGAGTATTTTGCTCCTGTAAAAAAATAAATTTTGCATTCAATATGATTTGTATTTACGGATTCGAACCTGTGACTTTGTGTATAAGTGGCCATTGCCTCTCTTTTTTTTTTTTTTGGCACCAGCAGCCATAGCCTCTTTTACTAGCTGGGATGAGTCCCTTATTGATATCAATTTAATCTAGTAAATATTGAAGATAATATTTTTAACAACTATTAATTACTCATATTGAGCACCCGTTTCCAACATACCATCTGATTTACTAATGAAGTTTTCTCTGTTGAGATCCTTCGCATCATATGCACAAGACTGGCCTCATGCAGGAGAGGGCCCTCTAAACAACTGAAACCTTAACTCAAACGATAGTTTTATTTAGAGGAGGATCATCATGATGAATAGCCTCCTGATTACATACAAACGGTATTTTTATTTAGAGGAGGATCATCATGATGAATAGCCTCCTAATTACACACCGCGCACACACCATATCTAATAATTAAGGATCAAACCATAGTAATTAAAGGGCTAATACTAGCCAGCAGCTAGCATTATCCTTCATAATACAGATAGATAGATCACCATTATGAGTTAATTAGCGTCCACTGTTCACATTAATGCAGCCGTTGCGGTCGCCGTTTGTAGTGCCACTGTTGTGAACAAAGTTGCCGCCGGCTGCGTTGTGGTAGCAAGCCTTATTGTCACGGCTGCCGGAATGAAAGCTGATGTTGGAGCCGCCGGCTTCTGCCTGAGCTTCATTTGCCTGCTGCTTCGACCGGTGCTTTTTCTTCGGCTCAGTGTGTGGCTCTTGAGCCTGAGCTTCATTTGCCTGCTGCTTCGACGGATGCTCTTCCTTCGACTCAGTGTGTGGCTCTTGAGCCTGAGCTTCATTTGTCTGCAACTTCAGGAGAAGCTCTCTCGCCGTCTTAGTACGTGACGCCATCTGATATTATAGGGTTTCTTTGTTTTTCCGATGGCTTTGCTCGTCTCGCTTGCTTCGCCCGCGTTTTATAGATGCATTAACAAGAATCTGCACTGTGTCTCCTTCCTTAAGCAATAAGCTTTATGGTATAGATCCTTCTTTCTCCAATCGCTACCCAACTATGGTTACTTGATGGAATATGTTAGTGTAGTGTGAGGAATTCGTTATAAAATTACAAAGTAGGCCAACCATGCATGGACACGTTTTCCTTCTCTGGCTGCGCTTTTTTTCATTCTTTTACTTTCACTTGATACTTTCTTATTTTGAGGAGAGAGGTTTGGAGAAAAGAAACAAACAATAAAAACATTTTTGACAGAGGCATAAATAATTAAGACATGTAGTAAGGAGAGGGAGTAGATAAAACTTTGGAAATTGGTAGGAGGCTCATCCACATCTTTCTTTCTTCCTTTATATTTTTTCTTTTCTTGTATAGCTATAATATATATGTATCTCGGTTTTTAGTATAAGATCTAGTTTGAAAAGTTACAATTTTTTCTTAAACGACACTTATAGGCTATAGCTGCATGTGGCCACTGCCGACGTAGAGGGTGACATATTGCTATGAGGTCAGTCACACTCATCAAAAAATTTGGATCGCAGGAAGTGTAAAGTTTTAATGTGGAATAAATTAGGTTTCAAATTTGTTTCTTTTCCTTTAGCACCGATAATAAATGATTCTCATCCACACTCCATAAAAGCCTATGATGCCTAATTTCATTTTTTTAAAGTTAGATTCTTGGTCACAAATAAAAGAACGAAGTTAGGTCGTTAAATGAAAGCATATATTGCTACAAGGCAGATGTGTGAAGGATCTGATATGGTAATAGGGATGGATAGGAGGAATCTTTAATTTCTTCTGCCCATTGATTCTTTTTTACGTTCATCCAAATCTTCCGGACTGACCCTGATCATAATAAATTACTATATCTGCAAAAAACATTTTTGGAAGAGCTATCCCCAATTAGGCTCAATATATAACGTCCGAATCTCATCCAATGAGATAGTCATCTGAAAAAAGAAAAACTTCAATTTGGATTAGTCGTAATAGCTATAGTAGCCCCAAAAATACTTAGATGTGAAAGCAAAAAATATATATATAGAAGTAATGATATATATATATTACTCACTTAATTATAAAACATTAACTAACAAAACCTCTTTTTCTGTTATATACAAACCACATTCGAAAACGTGTTGCTCCAACGACAGACACAACTGTTCTGCCGGTTAATATAGAATTTTTAGTTTTTGAATCTAATTTGTCTTTCTAAAACTTCTACCAAAATTAAACAACGGAATTTTTCATTGAATGATATTTCTGACATGACTAATTATATTGTTAAAAAAGACCCTCAAAAAACATAGATAATAAATATATATTGAAAAAAATCATTCTTTAAAAGAAAATTCTCTGTCTTCTTCACATGTAATACTTTTCTTAAAAAATCAATAACAAACAATATATACATAGGATTAGCTCGAATCCTATGTCCTAGCCTGTATCTACATGTGGTGCCCTAGCTAAATTAATTGTATTATTCCAGAGAATTTTGTTAGTCCCCCAATTTTCTGTGCCCACTATCACGATGCATATATTCCTTCACCTTTACAATTACTCTTCTGGTTCTTAATATATGACCTAATTGTTGAGTTAATTTTGATCATAAATATAAGACCTATTTCTCATATTTATCAATTTTCTCTAAATTACCCCTATTGATATTCCCTTAACCATAATTAAGTCGAAAAGAAAGAGAGGATATTAATGAAGATGGTTATGGTGTTTTAGGAAAAACATGTTATATTTCTTATAATTAATTAACTGACCTAACTTCCTTAATCTAATCAAATTAGTTAAATAGATCTTATATTAAGGACTAGAGGAATATTATATACTACCTCTAGTTTTTAATATAATAGCTAATTAATTAATTTGAGTAGATTAAGGAAATTAGTTAAGTTAGTTACTTTGTAATAAATATACGTTGTTTTTTCTAAAATAACCTCTATTTTTTCAATAAAATATGGAGGATCTGAAAACAATTACACTTTCTATCAAAATAGTTCAAGGAAACTAGATAGGTCATGTCTGAAGGCTATAGGGACTTTCAATTTCTCATCCAAAATTCACCCGTAAGTGACACGCAAAAGGCTGAGATTTCATGCACCCAGGCAACTCTACAACATTGGATCACACACACACACACACACACACACACTTAGTCAATCGAATCCTTGATCATACTCCTGAGGTCCTAAATATAAGATACATTTGCAGTGTAATTTAGTTTGCAAAACAGGTCTTTTATTTGGAACGGAGGGCTGGCTGAATTAGAAGCTGGGGCAGAAAGCAGACATTAGTCAGATTGATTTAGTCACTTTTTGTTGGACTAATGCCCCATTTGTTAAAAAGGAAGGTGATTAATTAGGGAATTTGATCAATTAATCAGAAATTTTTATAATTATTTAGTGGTATTAGGCAGAAAGATATTAATACTCTAAACAACAAGTATATTATAGGACCAAATTAAATCACTAACTAGCTTTTATATTAATGATAGAAGGTAGTATGTTTTGTATTCATATAAATTTGAACTTGAAACTTTATGTCTACATATAGTCATAGCCTTTTTTACTTGGAGATCAACTCATTCGTAATAAGCAACGTGCGCACTATATGATTTTTTTTTATAATTTAGTTATACTGATGCAACTCCGCAGCCTGGCAGAAGAGAGACCCTTAAACAGTTGAACCCCTTAACTACTTATTTATTGTGATGATAGCATAATGTCTTTAACAAGTTTTATTTATTTAACAATTATTGGTTACTCATATTCAGCAAGCGTTTCCAACATACCATCTGATTTATTCACATCATATGCGCAAGACTAACCTGGCGGCGGAAGGCTTTCTCCATAGAATTGAGGAAGATGACAATCTTACAGCAGAACTTTAGGGCCTGCCTCATTTTAGATTGAAACAGAGGCTTTAGAAGCATATTCTTAGGAGCTCATCTTTTTTTTTTTTTTTTGAGCAGCAGCCATAGCCTCTTTTACTAGCTGGGATGAACCTCTTATTAATATTAATTTAATCTACTAAATATTAAAGGTAATATTTTTAGCAATTATTAATTACTCGTATTGAGCACCCGTTTCCAACATACCATCTGACTTACTGATGAAGTTTTCCCTGTTGATGAGATCCTTCACATCACATGTATAAGACTCGTCTCAATGGCAATACATCTGAATCATAACATCCAACAACACGCCATATAAAATAATTTTAATGAATGCAAAGGAATCATATATAAATGCAAATCCCAAGTAATACAACTCAAATTAAATTGCAAAAATCCAATTAACAGAAATTATAACACATAATCTCATTCTCCAAATCAAATAAGAATATTCCTAACAGAGGAAAAATCTAATGAAGTCCAAGAAAAAATTAATTAGAAGACTAAATACTCCCCTAATTGAAGATCCAAGCTCAAGCTACTCATCCACCTTCAAGAAGCGCAATGGGATTAGCCTCTCATAGCTCTAGAAGAATCCATAATATGTTTGAAGCAATCAGAATCCATAGAGACTATGGCAAGAGAGTGGGTGTGGAGATTATTTGTAAGGGGAAAAAAAAAAAACCCGTGGAGATGATGGCGTTGCTGGTCCTGATGGAAAGAAAGAAAAGTTGTATAGCGTGAGAGAGAGAGGACGCGTGCGGCTGTGTATATGTGTTTTGATGTTGGTGGCGTGGTCTACATGAAGAGAAATTCTTGTATACTCCCAGTGTGCCACTTCATATCAACTCTGGCCAATCAAAATGCAACACCTTACCAGATTTTTATCCTAGCTGTCACTTCCTATTTTTGATTTTCCAGTTTCTACCTTAACATTTCCACAAATTCTCTTCCCTCTACCCCAACCTCCCTTTTCCTCTCTGCCGTGATCAAAACCTTCATTCTCTTTGTTGCTCTCCTCCGAACATTCCCTTTTCATTCTTGCGTTCTTTTATATTTTCACTTCGCCAAATCCTGCTTCATTTTATCTAGGATATGTTGAATCATTGTTAGTGTTCAAATTTTTGAATCGTTTCTAATTTCTAAGAGCAACACCATCCTCCAAAAAAAAACCATAGAAGCGTATTAAATTGATGGCTAAGAATAGTTAAAGCTGAGTCCATGTTGGCACAGTTCAAGAAGCAGAGAGCGCCGATAACCACGACGACCATCCAGTATTATATTATATACACTACAAAACTCGTAAAAAAATCACAACCCAAGCTTGTGAATACGCAAGTGGTTGTTTTGTATGTTTCTCTCGATCAAGCGAAACACAGCAAAGGCTGTGAAAAGAATATCAAGCGCAGCAAGCCAAACATTGCTAAGAATAGTCACGTTTGGCCTGGGACAACACCACCCTGCAATTCCGCTGGGCGCAGCTCTAAGGAGTGAAATCTTTAGAACCCGCTTCCTTGCCAAGAGCGTGCTCGTATCTTGAATTAAATTTTATTTGAAACCCAATAAAGCTAGATCGATACGCACACACAAGAAACACAAATCGTAATTTTCAAAAAAAAAAAAAGGAAATGCACCTGGGGATCAAAATCAGTGATAAAAAATAGGGATTTGATTAATTAACAAAACCCGATTGAAAAGTCAAATCTTCTGGGTTCTAGAAAATGAGGCTTGGTAGACATGAAGGATTCAACTGAAGGGAAATAGGTTTCGCCCAGAGAAGAGAGAAGAATGAGATTGAAGTTGCTACTGTGTTTATCGGAAGAGAGAGAAAGGAGGAGGCAGGGAAGGAAAGCGAATTTGTGAAAATATGAAGATAGAAATGGGAAATAACGAAAAAAATAGAGCGCGACAGCTAGGATTAAAATTTGCTGAGGAGTTACTTTTTGATTGGCCAGAGTTGATATGAGGTGGCGCATTGGGAGTACACAAGAATTTCTCGTATATGAATTGAATTTGAAGGAGGATTGGCGGCGTGGCCTATGGAATTCCCGGGTGCTTTTTATGGATCAATAAAAATATAAATAATATAACAATTTGGTGGCTTGATGCCCAAGTTGTTTGTGTCCCCAATTACCCTTTTTTTTTCTTTTCTTCCTTTCAGCTTTCCTATTATCTTTATTTTCATAAAGCCAAAATCAATTATTTAAAAGGAGATAAAATATGATAAGATTTCCTTTTAAATTTCTAATTTCATGCAAACAATATTCACTACAAAAAACTGGACTTTCAGTGGCAACTTTCAGTGGTGACAAATAAAGTCGCTGCTGAAAATATGACTTTTAGCGGTGACAAGAAGTGTCGCCGCCAAATGTCAGGCCTTTTTGTCGCTGCCAAAAATGGTAGTAATAGCAGCGACTTTTTCTTGTCACCGCCGTAGGTGTAGATTTCAGTGGCAACAAAATTTGTCGTCACTGAAAGGTGCACTTATAGCGGCGACAAAAGTGGTCACTGCTAAAAGTGTACACTTTTAGCGGTGACTAGAATGGTCACCGCAGAATGCCTTTCTAGTGGCGACTATTTGTCACCACTGAATATTGCTTTCAGCGATGACGATGTTTGTCACCGCTGAAACACCTTTCAGCAACGATAAATGGTTGCCACTGAATATTGTTTTTAGGGTGTGTTCGGTTGGAGGGGAGGGGAGGGGAGGAAAAATGAGCCCCTCCCCTTATTTGGTTAAAAATTTTGAAGGGGAGGGAAGCCAAAATGTTCCCTCCCCTCCCCTCCCTTCCCTCCCCCCATTTTAGCTCCCCTCCAAATTAGAGGTTTTTGGAGGGGAGCTAAATTTTTGGACCATTATACTCTTATGATTTTTTTGATATTCTACAACCACCCATAAAATATGTTATTATAATATTTATTTTAAATAAAAAATATATTATCTTAAGTAAAAAATAAAAAATATAAATTATTATAATTAAAAATATATTATAATAGAAATTAATATAAATTATTATAAAAAAATTATTTAAATAAAAAATTATAATACTATAAAATTAATTATTTTTTACAAATATATTATTTATTAAATATATTTTAAAGCTGAAAAAAGGCATAGCCTAAAGAGAATAAAATTTCAATTAGAGCATATAATATTTGTTAATTTGATTATTTCAAATATATTATTATATTAATTAGAATTAAAAAAATAGTATACCAATTTTTTAATGCACATATTAACATGATAAGACTAAATTTTCATTAAATTATATGATTTAAATTAAGATGTAAATTTTAATGCAAATATTAACATGATAAGACTAAATTTTCATTAAATTATATGATTTAAATTAAGATGTAAATTAATTTATATAATATATCAATAAAAAATATAAACTAATATGTAAGGGTAGAATGGTAAATTGATTATTACTATCCCTCCCCTTCTTTTTGATCAAACCAAACAAGATGAGGATGAAACCTCCCCTCCCCTACCCTCCCCTCAAACCAAATAGGCCCTTAGCAGGGACACCATTTGTCGTCGCTGAAAGTTTTTTCATTTTTTTTATTATTTTTGATTTTTTGTAGAAAGTTTATATTATAATCTCTTATTTGTGTAATTAAGTAGCTTTGATAATTATTGTTTTTTATGCATTATTGTATTAGAGAAAGACTAAAAGAAAGATAATGTAGTGTTTGAGTGAGAAAGGGAGAGGAAGAAACTTTGGAATGCGTATAAAACACATATATACTATAATTAAATGCTTGAGAGATGAAATAGAAAAACATTGTGCATGGGAGAGAAATGAGATGGAGGCATGCATGAGAGAGTATATAAGTTTGAGTGATGGGGAAAGTAGTGAAGGATAGAGTGTGTGTGAGAGGTAGATGTAAATATAATTGGAAGAGAGATAGAGTGTGCGTGAGAGATAGAAGGACATTATAATTGAAATAGATAACATAATTAAATACATGAGGGAGATTATTATAATTAAATCAGTGTGAGCATACTTAATTGATATAATAATATTTGATTACGAACATATGTATGAGAGGATTGAGAATAAATTATTGAAGGAGATAATATAATTAATTAAAATATGTTTGAGAGATATAGTTAATAAAAGCATGTATATAGTTAAGTAAATATCATTACTATTTATTTTTTTATTTAAAATGTGATTAATTAAGTTTTATAAAACATATACGATTGCATATTCTATATATTTTCTATTGCACCATCACTTCAAAAAAATTCAATAGCAAGGTTGGCCATGTCTGCTTGTTACAATCCAGAGGTCCCGTGTTCGACTCTGATGAATGCCCCATTCATTTTTCACACATTCATTTTGGCCAAAAAGGTTACAAATAATCAATAAATTGTCATCTGGTTGGTTCGAATAGGAGACCTGGCCAAAGCCATAGCACCCCCTTTATCAGGGAAGCCACGCATGTTTTTGCCAAGGGTAACGCCTTGTTTATATATATAGAAACTGTCATTTTAAACCCCAAAACAATTTGTTTAACTCGCCCCATCTTTTGAAAATTTCATTTTTCCCTCTCACTAGCACCGCGCAGATACAAGCTAGGCTTTGAGCGTCTGACTTCCGGCATCCATCTTTGTGTTTACTCCATCACTTCCAGCGTCCTTTCTTGCCGTCATCCATGTATGTGCGCCGGTCTTCTTCTTCGCTTGAAGTCTCATGATGCTGTATATTTTTCCCTTCTCTCTGCATTTTTAGATCTGTTTTTTCCTCTTGTTTGCTGTGATTGATTGTATGTGTGGAGGAATATATTATAGAATCGTATTTCATTGTCTTGTGGCTTTGAGCGTTTGACTTCCAGTGTCCATCTTTGCGAAAATGAATTAAGCCATGCGACTAATTCAGATGTTCGAGTGGATAAATTCTTGAGGTTTGCATATCTGAACGGTGATGAATAGAGAAGACGCAGAAGCTAAGTGAATTATCTTTGAAATTTCATTGTAAATCTGCCTGATCTGTTTAACCACCTATTATTTCTAAGTACATATCCTTCAATCATTTCATTTGTAAAATCCTCCAAGAGTGGGAAAGCTAGTTAGAAAATGAGCTGTGGAAAAACCTTAGTAAACGTTTTAGTTGAGCTTAGAAACCTTAGCATCAAAGCTGCTGTGCGTACTCTAATTTTGAAAAGTAGAAATCCCATCAAGTTCAAGAGAACTGGATGTCAGACAGGAGTTTAAGGCTCTGTTTGGATAGCACCCCAAACCATGGTTTGGGGACCCAAACCATGGTTTGGGGAAAATGCTACCCAAACAGCCTCTCCAAAAACCAAAACCATGGTTTTGGATCAAAACCATGGTTTTGACTCCAAAACCATGGTTTTGGAAAAAGCAAAGTTTTTTTGCTTTTGGAGAAAAAAGGGAGAGTGTGAGGGCCTATATGATATGTATCTTGTTATTTTTTTTATAAACATATTTTTTATAAATATATTTAATCTTATATTTTATAAATATATATAGACATTAATTATTTATTAATTATATTATCTTATGTATTATTAATTATGTTGGTAAAAAACATATTATTAACAATTTTATTTCTTCAAATTAAAATATATCATAAAATCTATTTTTTCTGTGATTATCATATTAACTTATGTCTTTTTTTTAGTAATTTGTATATATAAAAAGTGCTTATGATAACAACTATCCAAACACTCTCACTTCTCATAATCACTTTTTTACAAAATCTATTCTTCACAGAATCTATTTTTTCCAGAATCTATTCTCCAGAATCACTTTTCCAAACCACGGTTTGGTTTCATCCAAACACACCCTAAATCATGATGACTAGGATCTCTTCTCTATCCTCTACTTTCACTGTATCCCCTTTAAGCTGAAAATCTAATGGCCTGAATGTCAGCCTCAGACCAAAGGGAGAAAAACTCAGATCAAGTCAACTCTGTCTCTAAGCATAGTTCATCTCTGCTTCATTATTCTAGCATCCAGTCCACTGAATCTTAGATCCAATCAATTGAATATTTCTCACAAAACAAAGTTTTCTGATTTAAGATATGTTTTGCACGGGTCATCACAAGTAATAAAGTGATGAGTAGAGTATTGTTCCCATGAGGATTTGGTTATAAAACCCAGTCAAGTATTAATTGTCATGCTTTTGCCTAATTTGAGTTACACAAATATATCAAGAGTGAGGGAAAACTATTTCCAAAATTAGAAATTAATAAAAAGAAAAAGAAAAAGTGATTCTTCAACTCTGAGGACAAAATGGATCCTAGGATTATTTATTCCCCTTGTATTTCAAAAGTACTCAATTAAATCCCCATCATATAGTTGCTTCTTAATTATAGATTAAGCTAGCCAAGGACACTAAATTACCTACAAGTGCTCTCTCAAGTCTCCAAATAGGTGTCTAGTTTAATTAGTTCATTAATCTCTCAATTCATTAATTAAACCCCAATTTTCATTGCAAACCTTATATGACTATGTGAGGTTAATGAGTATATCTCTATCTCATTAATAAAACCATCCATTCAACTTGCAAACTTTGAGTTCTCACAGAATTTTAGCCAAGTCCTACACTCAACCTAGCCCTCTCAAGCATCAATCAAATGAACCTAACAATCTCATTGATGGCCAATCAACAAGAAGCATTAAGCATAAAGTAAAATCAACATAATCATATAATTAATCACAAATATAAAGGGAAAATGAGTACTTAATCCATACAAGGGTTCAAAATAATCCTAGAATAGAAGCTTAGCTACTCATGTTCAAAAAACAATCATAACTACAATGAACAACTACAGCCATATCAGAAAAATGAAGAGGAAGGAGGAAGGAGACAGCAAAACCAAAGAAAATGGGCTTGAATCTCTTCAAATCTTCAAATCTCTACTTCCATAGCTCCAAATACCTTAAACCCTAGCAGAGCAACCTCCCAAAATGAGCCTCTAAAGGTGAAGAATGGTGAAAAATGGCGCATCCCTCGAATTGTATAGCATATGGAGCCTTAAACACATGCTGTCTTCAAAACTCAAAGCATCAGTAATTCTGCATTGGCTGCAGCCAAGATTTCTCTTGGCTATAACCAATTCATTCCTATCCCGATCTTGGCTGCGGCCAATATTTTCCTTGGCTGCAGCCAATTGCTCTATAGAATACTGTTGGCTGAGGCCAATAATGCTCTGTTTTGCATCTCTTTTTTTCTTAATTTTTTCAATGTGTCATGGCTTCCTATGCATCTTTCCAACTTCATGGGATTAATATCTGATTCAAATGGCTCTCTTAGTAAGCTTCAACCACCTAACAAAGCAAGAAAAACTATTAAAACCAAGTTGATGAACTAGGGGCAAAATATTCACAATTAACCAAAAAATCATAATTTTAGCCCAAGTATCAACTATGCAAATTTTCTTATGATAAATACTTCCAAGTATGCATTAATTCACCAAAAAGTATGATAACTAAGGGAAAAGGTGTTGAAATAACATGAATTTCACAAGGTTAACATGTTTCATCAAGTCCTCTTATCTGTTCATACGCATTATTATTAAACATGTGCAAGTAATATGTACCTTTAACCAGTTTCCTAATTGCTGCTAGATAAAGGAATCCCACTTGTGTGACCTATGAAACAAGTAATGAACCTACACGTAATTAAAGTGCCACTTATATATAAACAAGGGTTATGTTTCAATTGATCAATTTGATTTGGAATTATCAAAGCTTATTTTAGGTATTCTTTCTTGGAACAAAGACATAATCCTATACTAAAATATACTAACTCTCTCATGTACTGTGTGAAAGGTAAAGAAGCATATACTGAATTATGCACAGGTTTGCATTTGCATCTCGACTGTAAAATGGCAATGTATACCAGTTCATACGTCTCAACAGTATGTGCACGTTTGAAGAGTTTCGATGATGATTATGCGTAGTCTATTTAAGAAGTGGAGGTTTAAGGTTGTGTGCTCCCCAAGAATATATATATATATATATAAGGCCATAGAAATAGAACGAGCCAAGTCAGAGGATGTTGTTGTCTAACATTGTTTTTTCTGGTTGGTATGGAATGAATGTATGTAGTTGTAAATTTCTGATGCTGCTCGTATAACATTATAACTAATGCTATGCTTTCCTCTTGCTAAAAAATTAAAACAAAGCATAAGGAGTAATTGGAGGGAAAATTAATTTATGAGATGAATTCAATAGTACATGTATTTAACTAAATTTTAGTAGATAGGTTTCCCGTATTTTTGTTTTTTACAACTTTAGTTAAGATTCTGATTCTCATAAGTCTTTATTTTCTCATATTTGTCATTTTTAATGCCTTATTTACTTGAAGTTTTTGCATGATTAAAATGTATTCAACATGCTTGGAAATGGGACAATAATATATCTATATTGTGTCGCTTATGTAAAAATGAAGATATGAATATTATCTGTCAAAAATCAAATTGCAGGCAGAAGTTGTTTTGCTGGGCCAACTAAGACACTCACATCTTGTGGAACTAATTGGATATTGCTACAAAGAAGATGGAAGCAGAACGTGCAGCAGAGTGAGAAAAAATGGAAGCAGAACATGCAGTAGAGCGAGCAAAGATGGAAGCAGAGCACACACAACTTGAACAAAGGATGGAACAATTGATGGAGCAGAGAATACAAGCTTAGTTCACTGCTTTCATGCAAAAGATGCAATTAAATACTCCTGCGGATACTCCTACTTCTAGCGTCCCTAGTCTTGGTCCCTCTACGTAATTTTTCTGTTGCATTATATAATGTATATTTTAATTCAACAATTTTTATTTTTATTAAAGACATAAAAACACTTTGATGGTTATAAATCTTATTATTTGATATATTTGTTAGTTAATTACTTTATTTTTATCAAACCTTATGATCACGTTTATCAGGAATATAAATAAAATTTTTTGTATAATTAACATATTAAAATAATTAAACTTTCAACGACGACATAAAGGTCACCGCTAAAGAGGGTAATTGGCGGCGACAATTATGTCATCGCTGAAAATGGTAATCAGTGACGACACGTTGTCGCCGCTAATTACCATTTTCAGTGGCAACATTTTTGTTGTTGCTGATTGTGGTTTCAGTGGCGACAATGGCTATCGCTGCTAAAACAAGGTTCAACGGCGAAATTAGTCGCCGTTGATTCCTATGTTTTAGTGGCAACATTTCGTGATAACAAACTCTTCATCTTTTAGTGGTGACATAAGGATTTTCAGCAGTGACTTTCAGCAGCAACTTTGTTATGTCGTCACTGATAAGTTTCAACCACGGCCATTACGGTAATGACCTAGTGGCGACAAAATGTCGCTGTTGAAACTTTTCAGCGGTGACCTTTAAACTTTCAGCAGCGACAAAAATCAAATTTTTTGTAGTGATTTAATTCAAAATATTCATAATCAATCCAAATTATCCCACTTTAATTGATAAATATCTCCAAAAAGATATCAAATAATATATTAAAATACGGATTTATTAATCATCTGGAGAAGCCTTCTCATCATCATCAGCTCTGATTCCATTTGATCTCACCGGCGATAGAGTTCTTGACTGATATAATATTATTGCTTTGACTCTTTTATGGCCTTGATCGATCGATGTCCCGTCTTGCTTGCTTGGCCTGCGTTTTCTAGATGCAATGACAAGAATCTGTACTGTTTCCTCCCTTCATCGCGAAGCTTTGTGGTGTCTTTATTAATTTCTTAATGCATGTATAGTCACGTTTCCGATTCCGTCTCGCTAGCTAATCGCTACCCGACTATATGGTTATTAGTTAAACGACCACTAGGTTGATGGAATATATGTTACTGTGGTGTGTGGAATTCATTATAAAATTTTCACCAGATTGGACAAACATGCGACACGTTTTTGCTGTTTATTCCTTCTCTGCCTGCTTTTTTCACCACTCTTTTGGATTCCCTTTTCATTTTGACGACAGAGGTTTGGAGAAATAAAGGAACAAAAATATATATATATATATATATGGTCTGTGGATGTCGCATTCATTGCCTGCGGAGGCATCCTCAGAGACAAGACTAACCTGGTGGCGGGAGGCTTTCTCCATAGAGTGGCAAGCTGAGTTGACTAATTTCTCCATAGAGTTGGCTTTCTCCATAGGTGGCGGGAGGCTTTCTCCATATATATATATATATATATATATATATATATATATCCTTGAGGTCTTTCATTTCATTATTTACAAGGACAATAAATAAAAAATACTATATCTGTATCTAATATAAGAGCTAGTTGACTAATTTGAGTAGATTAAAAAACTTAGTTAAGTTAATTATTTGCAATAAATAAATATTATGTTTTCTAAAAAATATTCGTACTAATCAAGTATATTGACTAGAACTACCATTAGTATAAGAATTTTTTTTTAAAAAATGGATAAATATAAGAGACAAATTGAATTGGGTCTTATATTTAGAAACAAAATAAAAGTTAAACGAGCTCTTATATTAAGAATCGGAGGTAGTATTACTACATTGCTTTTCGCTGAAATTTGTGCGTATAAGATAATGGTTTATGACCATACTAATAAGTTGTCTTTTCTTCCGTAAGAAGTAGATACGTTCTTACACCACTTTTACAATTAAGCCTCACGCACAGAGGTTGCATATATAGCTATGAGGTCCGTCCCACTCCCAAAAATATAATTACATCGCAATTCGGGCTCAAATTAATGTTTTTTCCCAATTAGTACATACATACATAGTATTAACCATTTCAAACTCTAGCCCTAAAAATTAAAATTCACAAATTTCGCTATTTTGATCACGTCTCTTGACTTGGTTTCATTCCGCGAGCAATAAACCAACTATGCCAGTTACAAAAACCAATTATATTACATATAGTTGATATATTTAAATTGGCCTGTTCATTTCGTTTTTAAATCTAAATTAATTTAAAGGAACTCGTAACAAGTTTCAATTTATAATCGGTGCCCATCTCTATAGTATAATCCACGCTTTCTTGCTATATGTTAAGGAAGTTATATTGATTTATTGTGATGATAGCATAATGTCTTTAAAATTCGGTAGAAAAAAAGGTTTGATATTAGTAGTAAGAATTTCGAACCCATATGATATCTTTATCAGATGTGAGTTGCGAATTGCGTACTAATATTGAGGGAATGACGATAATCATTCTATATGTTTGCAATTTAATTTATGTCTAGAGTAGTTTGCTCCAGTAAAAAAATAAATTTTGCATTCCATATGATTTGTATTTACGGATTCGAACCTGTGACTTTGTGCATAAGTGGCCATTGCCTCTTCTTTTTTCCTTTTTTTTTTTTTTGGCGCCAGCAGCCATAGCCTCTTTTACTAGCTGGGATGAATCTCTTATTGATATCAATTTAATCTACTATTGAAGATAATATTTTTAACAACTATTAATTACTCATATTGAGCACCCGCTTCCAACATACCATCTGATTTACTAATGAAGTTTTCTCTGTTGAGATCCTTCGCATCATATGCACAAGACTGGTCTCATGCAGGAGAGGGCCCTCTAAACAATTGAAACCTTAACTGAAACGATATTTTTATTTAGAGGAGGATCATCATGATGAATAGCCTCCTGATTACATACAAACGATATTTTTATTTAGAGGAGGATCATCATGATGAATAGCCTCCTAATTACACACCGCGCACACACCATATCTAATAATTAAGGATCAAACCATAGTAATTAAAGGGCTAATACTAGCCAGCAGCTAGCATTATCCTTAATAATACAGATAGATAGATAGATAGATCACCATTATGAGTTAATTAGCGTCCACTGTTCACATTAATGCAGCCGTTGCGGTCGCCGTTTGTAGTGCCACTGTTGTGAACAAAGTTGCCGTGGGCTGCGTTGTAGTAGCGAGCATTATTGTCACGGCTGCCGGAATGAAAGCCGATGTTGGAGCCGCTGGCTGGCCTGCTGGATTGAGCCTGAGCTTCATTTGCCCGCGGCTTCGGCGGATGCTTGTTCGTCGGCTCAGTGTGTGGCTCCATTTGATCTCAGTGATTATCTGATATTATAGAGTTTCTTTGTTTTTCCGATGGCTTTGCTCCTCTTGCTTGCTTCGCCTGCGTTTTATAGATGCATTAACAATAATCTGTATTGTCTCTCCTTCCTTAAGCAAGAAGCTTTATGGTATATACCCCCCCCTCCTTCTTTTTTTTCCTTAATCCGATTCCATCTTTCCAATCGCTACCGAACTATGGTTACTTGATGGAATATGTTAGTGTGGTGTGAGGAATTCGTTATAAAATTACAAAGTAGGCCAACCATGCATGGACACGTTTTCCTTCTCTGGCTGCCCCTTTTTTTCGTTCTTTTACTTTCACTTGATACTTTCTTATTTTGAGGAGAGAGGTTTGGAGAAAAGCAACAAACAATAAAAACATTTTTGACAGAGGCATAAATAATTAAGACATGTAGTAACGAGAGGGAGCAGATAAAACTTTGGAAATTGGTAGGAGGCTCATCCACACCTTTCTTTCTTCCTTTATATTTTTTCTTTTCTCGTGTAGCTATGATATATTTTAGTTTGAAAAGTTACAATTTTTTCTTAAACGACACTTATAGGCTATAGCTGCATGTGGCCACTACCGACGTAGAGGGTGACATATTGATATGAGGTCAGTCACACTCATCAAAAAATTTGGATCGCAGGAAGTGTAAAGTTTTAATGTCGAATAAATTAGGTTTCAAGTTTGTTTCTTTTTCTTTAGCACCGATAATAAATGATTCTGATCCACACTCCATAAAAGCCTATGATGCCTAATTTCATTTTTTAAAGTTAGATTCTTGAAAGCATATATTGCTACAAGGCAGGTTTGTGAAGGAATCTTTAATTTCTTCTGCCCATTGATTCTTTTTTAGGTTCATCCAAATCTACCGGACTGACCCTGATTATAATAAATTACTATATCTGCAAAAAACATGTTTGGAAGACTACCCCCAATTAGGCTCAATAACGTTCGAATCTCATCCAATGAGATAGTCATACGAAAAAGGAGAAACTTCAATTTGGATTAGTCGTAATAGCTATAGTAGCCCCAAAAATACTTAGATGTAAAAGCAAAATATATATATAGAGAAGTAATGATATATATATTACTCACTTAATTATAAAACATTAACTAACAAAACTTCTTTTTATGTTATATACAAACCACATTCGAAAACGTGTTGCTCCAACGACAGACACAACTGTTCTGCCGGTTAATATAGAATTTTTAGCTTTTGAATCTAATTTGTCTTTCTAAAACTTCTACCATATATATATATATATATATATATATATATAGCACTTAGGCATAATTTCTTATATTTTTTAATGTCCAATTTTTTAATTCATGCATAGAAAAGTTACATAATTTGAACATGATCAACATCAACCAATAATCAATAAATCTATTAGAGCTAAAGAAAATCACACACATACATTAAAAAAAAAAAGATCGGGTAACTAAACTGAAACCAACAGCTCGTAAGGCATATTTCTGACACACACTTTCGACAGGTTGATTGGGAGTGTTGTGACCAAAATTAAACAACGGAACTTTTCATTGAATGATATTTTACGTTATCTCTGAATTAAATTTATACGTTCTCATCACTTGTATTTTATCCATATTTAATTGATGAAAATTAGGCTTTTCCTACCCCTCAACTCACACCTAAACCTTCAAATTCATTTACTCACCAAGAATTAATATATATATATATATATATATATAGAATTGTTCCAGATTCAGAATGTCTAATGCGTTTTACTGAACTTGTTTAATACAACACATCAAACAAGAGTATGATAATGCATTTTGAACGAACATTTCAACATATAAAAAGCGACTTGATCGTAAGTCTCAATTTTGCAATCTCTATTGGATAATTTGTTGTTATGATTAATTATATTGTTTAAAAGAGACCCTTAAAAAACATAGATAATAAATATATATTGAAAAAAATCATTCTTTAAAAGAAAATTCTCTGTCTTCTTCACATGTAATACTTTTCTTAAAAAATCAATAACAAACAATATATACATAGGATTAGCTCGAATCCTATGTCCTAGCCTGTTTCTACATGTGGTGCCCTAGCTAAATTAATTGTATCATTCCAGAGAATTTTGTTAGTCCCCCAGTTTTCTGTGCCCACTATCACGATGCATATATTCCTTCACCTTTACAATTACTCTTCCAGTCCTTAATATAGGACCTAATTGTTGAGTTGATTTTGGTTATAAATATAAGACTTATTTCTCATATTTATCAATTTTCTCTAAATTACCCCTATTGATACTCTCTTAACCATAATTAAGTCGAAGAGAAAGAGAGGATATTAATGAAGATGGTTATGGTGTTTTAGGAAAAACATGTTATATTTCTTATAATTAACTAACTGACCTAACTTCCTTAATCTAATCAAATTAGTTAAATAGGTCTTATATTAAAGACCAGAGAAATATTATATACTAGAAATTTATTTCCATACATTTGATTAAAATTACAATTGTAATAGATTGTTTAGGCAAGTAGATATAATCATAATAAATTGTATGAAAACATGTATAAAGAGTTAAAAAAAACTGCAGAATCACTCACACTACACCGACGTGCCTGACGAAGCAAAGCATATTAAACCCCCCTTCCACACGCACAAAAAAAGCAAGCCATATTTCCATTCAATAAGCAGAAAACGAAAGACGAAAACGAAAAAGTAACGTGCGTGTCTATCTTCTCGTATTATTGCTCATCAAATGCCAATTAATGAGGAGAAATTGTAACAGTACATGAGGCAATTTAAACAGACTTGTGTCCAATTCAGTTGGGTAGTAATCCATTTTCAATTCAGTCGGGCATTACGAGATTTTATATGTAGTATAGATATTTAATTCAAAATATTCATAATCATTCCAAATCATCCCACTTTAATTGATAAATATCCCCAAAAATATATCAAATAATATATTAAAATACGGATTTATTAATCATCCGGAGAAGCCTTCTCATCATCATCAGCTCTGATTCCATTTGATCTCACCGGCGATAGAGTTCCTGACTGATATAATATTATTGCTTTGACTCTTTTATGGCCTTGATCGATCGATGTCTCGTCTCGCTTGCTTGGCCTGCGTTTTATAGATGCAATGACCAGAATCTGTACTGTTTCCTCCCTTCAGCGCGAAGCTTTGTGGTGTCTTTATTAATTTCTTAATGCACGTATAGTCAAGTTTCCGATTCCGTCTCGCCAGCTAATCGCTACCCGACTATATGGTTATTAGTTAAACGACCACTAGGTTGATGGAATATATGTTACTGTGGTGTGTGGAATTCATTATAAAATTTTTACCAGATTGGCCAAACATGCGACACGTTTTGCTGTTTATTCCTTCTCTGCCTGCGTCTTTCATCACTCTTTTGGATCCCTTTTCATTTTGACGACAGAGGTTTGGAGAAATAAAGGAACAAAACATAAAAGTGTGTGTATATATATATATATATTTATATGTATGGTCTGTGGATGTCGCATTCATTCTCTTACGCCGCCAATAGAGCGGCCTGCGGAGGCATCCTCAGCGACAAGACTAACGTGGTGGCGGGAGGCTTTCTCCATAGAGTGTGTGTGTGTGTATATATATATCCCTGAGGGATATATATATATATATATATCATATATCCCTGAGGTCTTTCATTTCATTATTTGCAAGGACAAGAAATAAAAAATACTACATCCGTGCTTAATATAAGAGTTAGTTAACTAATTTGATTATATTAAAGAAATTAGTTAAGTTAATTATTGTAATAAATAAATATTATATTTTCTAAAATATCCTTACTAATCAAGTATATTGGCGAGAACTACCATTATTTCGAGAATTATTTTGAAAAAAATAGATAAATATAAGAGACAAATTAAATTAGGACCAAAATAAAAGTCAAACGAGTTATTATATTAAGAATTGAAAGTAGTATTACTACATTGCTTTTCGCTGAAATTTGTACGTATAAGATAATGGTTTATGACCATACTAATGAGTTGTCTTTTCTTCCGTAAGAAGTAGATACGTTCTTACACCACTTTAACAATTAAGCCTCACGCACAGAGGTTGCATATATAGCAATGAGGTCCGTCCCACTCCCAAAAATTATATCGTAATTCGGGCTCAAATTAATTTTTTTCCCACTTAGTACATGCATACATAGTATTAACCATTTCAAACTTTAGTCCTAGATATTAAAATTCACAAATTTCGCTATTTTGATCACGTCTCTTGACTTGGTTTCATTCCTCGAGCAATAAACCAACTATGCCAGTTACAAAAACCAATTATATTACATATAGTTGATATAATTAAATTGGCCGGTTTGTTTTTTTTAAAATCTAAATTAATTTAAAGGAACTTGTAACAAGTTTCAATTTATAATTGGTGCCCATCTCTATATATATTATAATCCACGCTTTCTTGCTATATATTAAGAAGTTATATTGATTTATTGTGATGATAGCATAATGTCTTTAAAGTTTCGGTAGAAAAAAAGGTTTGGTATTAGTAGTAAGAATTTCGAACCCATATGATATCTTTAAAAGATGTGAGTTGCGAATTGCGTACTAATATTGAGGGAATGATAATCGTTCTATATATTTGCAATTTAATTTATGTCTAGAGTATTCTGCTTCAGTAAAAAAATAAATTTTGCATTCTATATGATTTGTATTTACGGATTCGAACCTGTGACTTTGTGTATGAGTGGCCATTGCCTCTTTCTTTTTTTTCTTTTTTTTGGGGCACCAGCAGCCATAGCCTCTTTTACTAGCTGGGATGAGTCTCTTATTGATATCAATTTAATCTACTAAATATTAAAGGTAATATTTTTAGCAATTATTAATTACTCATATTGAGCACCCGTTTCCAACATACCATCTGATTTACTGATGAAGTTTTCCCTGTTGATGAGATCCTTCACATCACATGCATAAGACTCATCTCATGCAGGAGAGAGCCCTCTAAACAATTGAAACCTTAACTGAAAGGATATTTTTATTTAGAGGAGGATCATCATGATGAATAGCCTCCTGAGTACATACCGCGCACACACTATATATAATAATTAAGGATCAAACCATAGTAGTGAAAGGGCTAATACTAGCTAGCAGCTAGCATTATCCTTTCTATGATGACCATATTATTCCCTTAATAATATAGATAGATGGATGGATCACCATTATGAGTTAATTAGCGTCGATTGTTCACAATACTTCCGTTGCCGTTGCCATATGTGGTGCCGCTGTTGTGAACAAAGTTGCCGCCATCGTTGTGGTAGTAAGGAGAATTGTAACGGTTGCCGGAATGAGCACCGCTGTTGTAGTTGACGTCTCTGAAATTTTGAGCGCCTGATCCGCTGTTATTGAATGAGCCTTGGGTTCCACTGTTGTAGCCTCCGGCTGATCTGCTGGCCTGAGCCCGAGCTTCGTTTTCCCGCATCATCTCCAGAAGCCTTTTCATCGTCTCAAGATCCGACGCCATTTGATCTCACTGATTATCTGATATTATAGAGTTTCTTTGTTTTTCCGATGGCTTTGATCGTCTCGCTTGCTTCGCCTGCGTTTTATAGATGCACTAACAAGAATCTGTACCGTTTCCTTCCTTCAACACGAAGCTTTATTATATATATCTTTTCTACAGTCGCTACCCAACTACGGTTAGTTGACGGAATATGTTAGTGTCGTGTGCGGAATTCATTATAAAATTACAAAATTGAGCAACCATGCATGCGACCCGTTTTCTTTCTCCAGCTGGCTGCCCTTTTTTCATTCTTTTACTTTCACTTGATACTTCCTTATTTTGAGGAGAGAGTTATGGAGAAAAGAAACAAACAATAAAAACATTTTTGACGGAGGCAAAAATAATCAACATATATGTAGTGAGGAGAGGGAACAGATAAAACTTACATATAGTATATTATCTTATATTCTTAATGTAAGATTTAGCTTCAAAAATTGTATTTCTTTTCTTTTCTTTTCTCTAACAACTCTTATATAGCCGCATGTAGCCACTGCTGACGTAGAGGGCGGCATATTGCTGTGACGTCAGTCACACTCGTCAGAAAGATTAGATCGCAGGAAGTTTAAAGTTTTGATGTGGAATGAATTAGGGTTAAAATTAATTTCTTTTCCTTGTATGGATAGGATATAGTGTAGCACCTCTCGTCTTTGAATAAAATTGAAGAAACTTTCATTTTTAGGTTCATCTAAATCTACTGGACTGAACCCTACTCATAACAAATTACTATATCTGCAATATCATCAGGCATTGAAAGTAAGTGGCGTTAGTCCTGATGGAAGGAGCTTTGGCTGCTTAAGCAATGTGTTTCGACTTCGAGTCGGTGTAAATGCGAAAAACATGTTTGGAAGAGCCAACGCCGATTAGGCTCAATAATGTTCGAATCTCATCTAACGAGATGGTCATATGAAAAAAAAAAAATTTAGTTTGGATTAGCCGCAGTAGCTATAGTAGCCCCAAAGACTTAGATGTGAAAGCAAAAAAAAAAAAAAAAGAGAAGAAGTAATTATATATATTACTCACTTAATTATAAAACATTAACTAACAAAACTTCTTTTTATGTTATATACGCACCACATTCGAAAACATGTTACTCCAACGGCAGACTCAAACGTTGTTCCGGTTATAAATCATTCTTTAAAAGAAAATTCTATATCTTCTTCACATGTAATGCTTTTCTTAAAAAATCAATAACAAACAATATATGCATGGGATTAACTCGAATCCTTTGTCCTGGCCTGTTCCTACATGTGGTGTTCTAACTAAATTAATTATATTATTGCAGAGAACTTTGTTAATCCCCCACTATCACGATGCATATATTCCTTCGGGCTTTCAATTTTATATATATATATATATTACTTCTTGTCTTTAATATAAGAGCTAATTAATTAATTTGAGTAGATTAAAAAAATTAGTTATGTTAGTTATTGATAATAAATAAGTATTGTCTTTCCTAAAATATCATTACTAATAATGTGTATTAATAAAACTATCATTTGATAAAATATTTAATATGTGCAGCTTTTATGAGGACTATCGTAAAAAAATAGATAAATATGAGAGATAAAATAGATTAAAGTCTTATATTTAGAACTAAATTGAGAGGGAAACTAGCTTTTATATTATTATACATATAAAAGACTGGAGGTAGTGTGTGTGTTTCCTATCAAACTATATGAGAGAGGGCAAACAATTACACAGCCGAAAATAAGTTTGAAGGCGAAGAGATTGACCCCAGCTAGATGGCCAATAAAGAAGATTTGATGCACTGGTTCAGACTCCTTGATCGGCAACCTGTTCCAGTGGAAACACATCCCCAGCGTGGCGCCAACCTCATCGGCGCTGCCGTTCCTCAGGGAAGCCCCGTCGCAGCAGCACCACCGGGACCGAACTTTCCTCCGGCCATGTTCAGCAACACCGGCACCGGCAACGGAAATGGTTCCATTATCTTCGGTTCCTTTGACACTTCGACCAGTATCGGCAGGAATTAATTAAGAACAGTTCAGTAATTAATGATCTCCAGCCCCTTCTTCTAAAGCCTCAATAATAATCCTTTATGAATAACTATGCTTTAGTCCAAGGAACATGAATCTTGATCAACAAAGTTGATAGTCTGTAATGAATACGAGGTTCCCGTACCTCTCTATTTTTTGTAATAAAAATATTTTCTTTTCGTGATATTATTTGAATACTCCCCCTCTAGTTGTGTGTTGGGTTAATGCCCCATTTGTTTTTTTTTATATAAATATAGATGATCTGAAAACAGTAACGCTTTCGATCAAAATAGTTCAAGCAAATTAGATAGGTCTTGTCTAAAGGCACCCGTAAATGACACGAACAACACTGAGATTTCATGCACCAAGGCAACTCTTAGACGGTGGATTACACACACACACTTAGTCTATTGATCAGCTCTGACAAACTCAATTATTTTTATATATTTTGGTATATTTTATATGAGCTTTGTCAGCTTAATTAGTCCCTTTTTGCTTTAATTGATTTATTTTGAATTATTATTTTATAGGGGCAAAATTGTCATGTTTTGATTTAATTATGATTAATTGATTTTTAAGGACAATTAATGCTACCTTATCCTTGAATTTTGCTTGCAGGTTCTTAGAAGATTCAAAAATAAAAAAAAATAAAAAAAAGAAAAAAAAAAATAATAATAAGTTGGGGGCAAAACGTTGCGTTTTGCCCCAACCTAATAATCATCATCTCCAGCGAACGCGAAGAGAGCGCCGAACACGCACACACGCAAAAAAAACGAAGCGAGCTGGTGGCGGCAGAAGGAAAAAAAAGACACAAAACAGAGCAAACCGAAGCAAAGGCGGACGCTGGACGGCGAACACGGACCTGGAGTAGAAGAGAGAGACAGCACCCATCATCACCGGCGGCTTCATCTTCTTCTTCTCCTGGGCGCAGCAAAACCAGGCGAACCAGCAGCACACACGGAACAGAGCGGACGCTGGACGGCGGCTGAGAAGTGAAAAACAGAGCAACAAGACGCGACACACACGTTGGGCGACGAAGCAGGGAGCTGACGGCGTGACCAGTGTTCCTCCATGGAATTTTGCAGCAGAATTTTGATTACAACATTTTTCATGGCTATGCGTGCTAATTCCTAATTCTCTAATTCAACAATAATGGCAGGAGCTTGGATCATCAAAGGGGAGTTTTAGTTGCTTTAATTTCCTGTCTAATAATTGTTTAACAATTCCTAGGTCTTAGGATAGTTTTTCTAATTATTGGAAAATAATTGTATTGCTTAATCTGATTATATTTGGAGATTATTGTGACTGAATTATTGCTTAGTATTTGACATTGGGCTGTTTATAGTTTTGATCTCAATTATAATGTTGTGGTTATGACATTTGTATTGATTTTGGAATTAATATATTGTGATTTTCTAAGGTGGCTTAGAATTTTGGATCATATTGTCTCTTGCTAGCTTTAATTCTGTTATTTTGGATTTAAGAGTTCTAATTAAGCATTGGTTTTTAGCATCCTTAATCCCATTTTACTATTCTGGTTGCAGTTAGTAAGTTGGGATTTTAGGAAAATATTTTGTGGCAACTCGAGGTGGCTCGGTTGTTGGATTAAAAGCTTAATTATAATTCTTAATTCATTGTTTTTAACTCCCACATCTTTTAGAGTGATGATTGCCTGCGTTGTTGAATTGGAGGATTGATTTTTATCAGTGTTATTTGTGTGTCTCATTTTCATTTCTTTAATCTTCATTCATTTTAATCACTTTTATATAAAAACAAAAAAAAAGTATTTTAATTTCAATTTGATTCAAGTATTTAATTAGCAATTTTTCAAACTCAAATCAAAAATCTTTTTATAGTTTAGGTTACTTGCATTTATTTACTAGGGTTTAATTTCGTTTTCGGCTCCTCAAAGTGAAACGACCCGAGTTGTGCACTATATTGCATTAATTCGGTTAATTTTTGGAGTAACCCCAAAGCGACAATTAAGGGCAAGTCAACTTCAAGTGGCGCCGTTGCCGGGGAGCCAAGAAATTGGTTCCCTAGTAATTAAGTGTCAAGTAGCCTTGATTGGGGTTCATTTGTTGAGCCTTTTTAGTTTTCATTTTTGTTAGTTTTTGCATTTTCTTTAGTAGTTTGCATTTGTTTCTATTGATTTTTCATAGCATTTTTTTTTCTTCTTTCTTTGCAAAAAAAAAAAATAAAAATACAACTAAATATCTTGATTTTTCATTCATTGCATTTTTCATTCTCATACGCATACACTTGCATTGCATTGCATTCATCTGTTTTCTTTTGTTTTATTGCTTCTGGTTGATTGATTGTTTATGCCAAGAAAGGGTAGGTCTAAAACCCTAGTTCCTTCCAATCTTGAGCTTCAAAGTTCTTTAAGAGAAGTTAGACAAGACTCAAGGGTAGAAAGGACTAGTGAGGTTGAACTAGACAATTTAACTGATCTAGATTTGGTGGTTGACTTAGGTGACATAATGGAAACAGTTAATAATCCTAATGGTAACAACAATGGTGGTAATGAGAGAGGGGGCAATGGACATAATGGGGAGCATGACAGAGTAGGAGAGAATAATGGAGATAACCCTAGAAGAAGAACTATTAGGGAAGCCACTACTTCTGATGCAAATTATGATCCTTTTAATGTTGCATGCCCTAATGTTGATGTTAATTTTGAGATTAAAGGTCCACTGCTTAATAATTTGCCTAAATTTTATGGTTTGACAGGTGAGGACCCGTACAAACATCTGAAATCTCTCTCTATGGTATGTGCTAGCATGAAGCCGGTTGGGGCTAATCTGGATGAGGTTCTTTGGAAGGTATTCCACTTGTCTCTGGAGGGCAAAGCACGAGAATGGTACATGAGCTTGCCTAGTTATATGGCAGATGCCTACCATAACTGGAACAACCTCAGAAAAGCATTCTTGGAGAAGTATTTCCCTGCTTCCCGGACTTCTACATTGAGAAAAGAGATCTACTCTGCAAAGCAAGATTATGATGAGTCACTTTATGACTACTGGAACCGTTTTCAGGACTTGCTTTCTAGATGTCCACACCATCAGATTCCAGATGAGCAGTTAGTCCAATACTTTTATGATGGACTTAAGACCCAAGATAAGGGGATGTTGGATGCTGCTTCTGGGGGTTCTCTTATTGATTTAACTGCTGAGGAGGCATGGGAACTTATCAAGAAAATGGCATTGAACCATCAACAGTATAGCATCAGGGAGTCTAAAAATGTCAATGCAATGCATACTAATCCTTCTTCAGTCCACATTCCTCAATTGGACACATTCACTTCTCAAATTGCTGCTTTGACTACACAGTTGAATAAGCTTGCATCTCACACTCCCCCTGTTGACACTCGGACTCCTAATTCTATGGAGATGACTGCACCTAGTTGTGAGCATTGTAATTCTGTTATGCACATCTCTGCTGCTTGCCCTCATAGATATGAGGAAGTTTCTGCCATGTATCAAGGAAGGGCCAATCAATCCAAGCAATGGAACCCATACTCAAACACATATAATGAAGGATGGAAAGCTCATCCAAATTTCCGATGGGGAGGAGGTGACAATAGGCAGGTTCAAGAAGGGTTTCAAGGGAATATGGTTCCTCAAGGGCAATCTTACTATGGAGGGTTACAAGGAGAATCTTCTAGAGCCATGTCTACCCCACAGCAATCACAGTCTAAGGATGATGAGCGGTTCTCTCGAATACTCAAGGGCATTGAGGCAATGACTGAGCACATATCTAAGTCTGAAGCTAAATCTGAAGCTAGATTTGCAGCCCTAGAGAATAGGATGGAGCAATGGGAAACTAGAACCTCTAATTTGACTTCTTATGTCACTAAGTTGTCAAATGGTGTGAGTGAACAGCAAGCTAAGGCTAGTGGTTCAATGCCTTCCAACACGGTGATAAATCCTAAATCTTTGAATGCAATTACATTGAGAAGCGGTAAGGAAATTGGTGCTAAGACAGTGCAATTCAAAGATGATGAAGAGGGTGAAGAACCGGTTGATGAAGAGATAGAAGTTGAGTCTCCTCCTTCTAAAACCACTCAAGACATTCCCAAGGCCACTCAAGAGACCTCCATTCAATCCAAAGAGCCAATAGAGAAAGGATCATCTTCCAAAGGTGATGAGGTAAATATTTCTGACTTGCCTTTTCCTCATTCATATCTCATGAGTAAGAAAGTTGTTGAAAAGAAAGATAATGATGAGCTTTTTGAAATGTTTAGCAAACTTGAGGTTAATGTGCCATTACTTGATTTGATTAAGAAGATGCCTAAGTGTGCTAAGTTTCTGAAAGATCTATGTACAAACAAGAGGAAGTATAGGCATAGTGAGAGAATCCAACTGGGGTCTAGTGTTAGTGCTATCTTCAAGCCACAGCTGCCTATTAAGTGTAAAGACCCGGGTTCCTACACTATTCCCTGTACCATAGGCAAAACAAACATTTCACATGCCTTACTAGACTTAGGTGCAGCCATAAATGTTATGCCTACCTCTGTCTATGAGAGTTTGGGTATTCATGCCTTGAAAGACACCAGTGTTGTGCTAGGTCTAGCTGATAGGACTGTGAGACATCCTAAGGGCTTTCTTGAGGATGTTCTTGTGCAAGTGAAGGGTCTTGTGTTCCCAGCTGACTTTTATGTGCTAGATATGACTGATGAGATTAAAGCCGATAGCACTTTGATTCTAGGAAGACCTTTTCTTAGAACAGCCCAAACCATAATTAATGTGAAAGACGGGGTCATTACCATGGGTTTTGGGGACCAACAGATTACCTTCAACATTTCTGATGCTATGAGTCAAGGTTATGCAGATTGCTCTTACTTGGGTGTTAATTTGATTGATTGTGCTGTTAATGATGTTGATGATTTGCATGAATCTGAGATGCATGAACATGACTGGTATGGTGAGATTGTTGAGCATGATGATGCATTTACTTGTTTATCTACCCCTCATTCTTCTTCTTTTTGCTCATGTTATGGTGACGTGGTGTGTGTTAACTGTTTAGAAGTTGATCACCTCCTTTCCATCTCTCATGATTTTGATGCATCATCTTGTCTTAACTGTGATTCTGCCTTGAACATTACACTTGATGATAGCCTTGAGAAAGGCGAGTTTGTTGATTTTGCAGGTACTGATGATAAAGGAGCTGTTACACAAGCTACACCGGTAGCTTCTCCTTTGAGTGGTGCTGGAACATTAGAAGAGGCTAGCAAAAGATTGCTACTCACTTAGTCACTTCTAATCCCACTCTTCCTTGTGATTTACTTGATGTTTCTGTTGATAAAATTGATACCGATCCTTCTTTTTGTAGGTCATCCAAGAATGGCACTGAGTTGGGAAGTGGAGGACATACACATCATGATGAGCTTATATCTCCTTCCCTAAGCCATATGGACATGCCACTTGCATTGAATGCACTTGACATAAAAGAATTAGTTCCTTCTGTTGTGCAACCTCCTGATTTAGAACTGAAACCCCTCCCCTCTAATTTGAAATATGTCTTTCTTGCTGCTGATTCTAAATTGCCTGTTATTATTTCCAGTTCTTTGAGTAGTTCTGAAGAAGAAAGATTGATTTCTGTATTGAAGAGTCATAAAGGGGCTATAGGATGGTCTTTAGGGGATATTCCGGGGATTAATCCCTCAGTTTGCACACACAGGATCCTTTTGAATGAAGGGTCCAAGCCAGTTAGGCAACCACAGAGGAGACTGAATCCTCTCATTCTGGATGTGGTTAAGAAGGAAGTCTCAAAGTTGTTGAGTGCTGGGATCATCTATCCCATATCAGACAGTGAGTGGGTAAGTCCGGTACAAGTAGTACCAAAGAAGAGCGGTATCACAGTAGTGAGAAATGAAAATGATGAACTGATTCCAACTAGGGTTCAAAATGCTTGGAGAGTGTGTATAGACTATAGGAAGTTGAATGATGCTACGAGAAAGGACCACTTTCCATTACCTTTTATAGATCAGATGTTGGAAAGAATTTCAGGAAAGTCTCACTATTGTTTTCTTGACGGTTTTTCTGGCTATTTTCAGGTACCTATCGCTCCTGAAGATCAGGACAAGACTACCTTCACATGCCCTTTTGGTACCTTTGCTTATCGAAGGATGCCATTTGGGTTGTGTAACGCTCCAGGCACCTTTCAAAGGTGTATGATGGCGATATTTAGTGATCTTCTAGAGCAAAACATGGAAGTTTTTATGGATGACTTCACTGTTTATGGTGAGAGTTTTGATGAGTGCTTGAATAGCCTAGAGCAGGCTCTTGAGAGGTGTATTGATAAGAAATTGGTTTTAAACTTTGAAAAGTGTCATTTCATGGTTGATAGAGGGATAGTCTTAGGTCACCTCATCTCCCAAAAGGGGATTGAGGTTGATAGGGCCAAAATTGAAGTTATTTCATCCCTTCCTTATCCTACTTGTTTAAAGGATTTGAGGTCTTTCTTAGGACATGCAGGTTTCTATCGGCGCTTTATTAAGGATTTTAGTAAAGTTGCTCTGCCTCTTTCTACCTTATTGAAAAAAGATACTGAATTTAAATTTGATGATAAGTGTAGACATGCTTTTGACACTTTGAAATCTATGCTTGTTTCACCTCCTATTCTCACTGCACCTAACTGGAATTTACATTTTGAGTTGTCTTGTGATGCTTCTAACTTTGCAGTAGGTGCCATGCTTGGACAGAAGGAGGAGAAACAGTCTAGAGTCATCGCATATGCCTCCAAGACGCTTGATTCCGCTCAAGTGAATTATACCACTACGGAGAAGGAACTGTTTGCTATTATTTTTGCTTTGGATAAGTTTAGACAGTATCTTATAAACTCTCGAGTGGTTGTTTTTACAGATCATGCAGCGGTTCGGTACCTATTTAAGAAGCCTCAGTCTAAACCTAGACTGCTGAGATGGGCTTTGCTGCTACAGGAGTTTGATATCGAGATTAGAGATCGAGCTGGAGCAGAGAATCATGTAGCTGACCACCTTAGTCGGTTACCTGAAGGCACACAGGGAGTTGACTCTTCTGATCTTGTTATTGACTCATTTCCTGATTCTGCACTTTTTGCCTTGGCTGTTCATGAGCCTTGGTACTCTAATATAGTTAATTATCTTGTCACTGACCTTATACCTCCTTCTATGTCTAAATTTCAGATTGATAAGCTGAAGAGGGAGGCAAGATACTATATCTGGGATGCTCCAATCCTGTGGAAGCAATGCAGTGACCAGATCATCAGACGCTGTGTTCCAAATAATGAGATCCACTCTATCCTTACCTTTGCACATTCTTTATCTTGTGGGGGGCATTTTAGTGCTAATAGGACTGCTAGGAGGGTTTTAGAGTGTGGTTTTTATTGGCCTTCTCTATTTAAGGATGCTTATTCTTTCTGCAAGTCTTGTGATAAGTGTCAGAGGTTTGGGAGTTTGGGTAGGAAGCATGAGATGCCTCTAAGACCTATGCATTTTTGTGAAATCTTTGATGTGTGGGGCATGGATTTTATGGGTCCCTTCCCTTCGTCTTTTGGTTTTCATACATATTACTTGCAGTAGATTATGTGTCTCGATGGGTAGAGGCAGTGCCAACTAGGAAAGATGATGCTTCTACTGTTGCCAAGTTTTTACGTTCTCATATCTTTTGCAGGTATGGCATTCCAAGAGCAATCATCAGTGACCAAGGAACACACTTCTGCAACAGGACCATCAAGTCTCTATTGGCTAAACATGGAGTCAATCACAAGCTGGCCACTCCTTATCACCCTCAGACGAATGGGTTAGCTGAAGTCTCTAACCGGGAAGTGAAACGAATACTTGAGAAGATCGTGAAACCATCCCGTAAGGACTGGAGTGAAAGGCTTGAGGAAGCTCTTTGGGCTTACAGGACTGCCTACAAGACCCCTATAGGCATGTCCCCCTTCCGGTTGCTCTATGGCAAGGCTTGCCATCTACCTATGGAGATCGAGCACAAATCTTATTGGGCAATCAAGGCATGTGATGCAGATCTCGAATCTTCACTTATCAATCGGAAGATGCAACTCCAGGAACTTGAAGAGATGAGACTTGAATCCTACGACAATGCCAGAATCTACAAAGACAAGCTGAAAATGATTCATGACAAACAGATTCTGAGGAAGCAGTTTCATGAAGGTGACAAGGTTCTAAAGTTTAAAGCCCGGTTGAAGCTGATGCCCGGGAAGTTTGTCACCAAGTGGGAAGGTCCGTTTAGAGTTACTAAAGTATATCCCTTTGGCACGGTAGAGCTCGTAGATGAGGAGACCGGTATAACTTCACAAGTCAACGGCCATCTACTGAAGCACTACCATGAGAATCAAGACCTCCCTGATCACCCGGTTGTTCCCTTCCACCCTACTCTTTTACTTTCTGTTGTATTGCTGGTGATATCTGTTTGCTGAGATAGTTAGGAGTAAGTGTGGGGGAGGGAACTTTTCCAGTAGTTGTAGTTGTAGCTGTTTATTTCTGTTTAGTAGTTGTTTGTTTTGTTTCCTCTTGATTCTGCCATCTCTTCTGATCACTTGATTTATATTTGTCTATTTTCATTTCACATTATCTTAACATTGAGGACAATGTATTGATCAAGTGTGGGGGAGGGATTGTTGTTGAGTTGTTGAGCTTTCTTTTGAAAAAAAAAAAAAATTTGCCTTTGGATTTGCTCCTGTTTCCTAAGTATTGCTGCTATAATTGCTCTCTTCTCTGCCTATTGGTTGATTTCTGAATTGCATCGCATGATTTGAGAGTGATTCTTGCTTGGGAATTTTGCTGCTAGTTTCTGTGTCCTCCTATTTTCATTCGCCTCAGTGTTCTGCACTGCTGTATGGGCGAGTTGCTGTTTCTCTCTGTTGCTGACTCTTGACTTTTGTAATCCTTGGGCATCTCTTTTAAAATCTTTTTGCACAATGCTTGTGAATGTTGCACGGCTGAGTTTGATTGCATTTGATTTAAGTGATTTCTGTTCTTAGTTGATTAGCATAGTAGAATGCCTTTGGTGCAGTGTTATTAACCTTGTTTCATAGCTTGATACTTAAGGAGGAAACATCTTGGAGAAAGCCTTGATGGAAGGATTGTTGAGCCATATATTTTCTCATCTTGTGTGATTTTCACCTAGTTTTGGTTAACCTCTAGAACTTGTCTAGATTCTTTTTCAAAGCTGCATTAATACCTAGGTTTGTGAAGATGATAGGGGCATTCATTTCTAAACCTTTACCCAAACACAAACCACTTCATTTAACCTTTGTTCACCCCTTTGAGCCTTCACTTTCATTCCATTCATTTTTTAAGCAAGTGTTTTGCATGAGTTATTTGGTTTTTCATTTTGAAAAGTACATCATTAAAGTCTATATCTTTGCCTTCTTGGGTTTGGATGCCAAAAAAAAAAAAGAAAAAAAGAAAAAAAAAGAAATAGAAAAAAAAGGCAAGAAAGAGAAGAAAATGTTTAGAAAAGCCAAAGAAAGAAAGTAAAAAAAAAAAGAGAAAATAAGTTGCAACAAAAGAATAAATTTGAAATAAGGCATTCCATGGTGGTTTGAAGAGCAAAGATTTTTGTCTCAAAAGGTTAAAATCTGCACTTGGTGTTGTTTCATGATTGTACTTTAGCTCACTTTGAGTTGATACTTTATTACTCATGCATTTCACTTGCTAGTTCATTTCATTCATTTGGCCTTGCTTTCCAACATTACAACCCTTCAAGTCCCCTTGATCATGAGTCTAAGGTATGTTAGTGGTGGAGATATTAGAATCTCTACAAGCTTATGGTAGGTGCTAATCTAGGTGGATTGAGTGAAATTTTTCCCATTTGAGAGATGAGTGAAACACTTGTACCCTATGTGAGCTCTATTATGTTTCTCTTCTTTTATCCTGCTATGTTTCTTGTGTTAATTTCTTTGCACTGAAGTATTCTATGATTGTTGATTAATTAAGAATAAAGGTTGCTTGAGTTAATTGCACATTCATGCTTAGTTAGTTTTATGTTTGCTTGCATTGAGTGTCTCTATTGGATTCTTCTTTAATGAAGTTTTGCCCAGGAGTGCAAAAGGCTAAGTGTGGGGGAGTTGACAAACTCAATTATTTTTATATATTTTGGTATCTTTTATATGAGTTTTGTCAGCTTAATTGGTCCCTTTTTGCCTTAATTGATTTATTTTGAATTATTATTTTATAGGGGCAAAATTGTCATATTTTGATTTAATTATGATTAATTGATTTTTAAGGACAATTAATGCTACCTTATCCTTGAATTTTGCTTGCAGGTTCTTGGAAGATTCAAAAAAAAAAAAAAAAAAAAAAAAAAAAAAAAAAAAAAATAATAATAAGTTGGGGGCAAAACGTTGCGTTTTGCCCCCCAACCTAATAATATCATCTCCAGCG